>NC_052312.1:50151001-50203501 GCF_016432855.1 Salvelinus namaycush | reverse complement strand
CTACAGCACATCCCACAGGATTCATTCAGCTTCCCATGACGTCTCCATATCCAAATGTTGTGAAGATCTCTTTCTAGACTGTCCTAAACTATTCAACTTTTAAACGCTACCAAAACCCCTACTTGAACTTGACAGTTGGCAGCGGGTTGGTTGAGAGGAGGAGGGAGTAGGGGAGAAGAGAGGGAGGAGGGGAGAAGAGAAGGAGTAGGGGAGAAGAGAGGGAGGAGGGGAGAAGAGAAGGAGGAGGGGAGACTAGAGGGAGGAGGGGAGAAGAGAAGGAGGAGGGGAGAAGAGAGGGAGGAGGGGAGAAGAGAAGGAGGAGGGGAGAAGAGACTGCTGCAGGCTGTTTTTAAAATGTCAGGAGTTTTCGTAAGCGGAGGTTGAATTTGGAGGTTTTGAGCAGCTGCAGTTCAAAGAGCATGTCACTGTGTCAGAAGGTGTCAGAAGGTGTCAGCGGGTGTCAGGGTGTGTCAGAACATTCTGGGACATACTGTGGCTGTCACAGTTTCTTGACTCCGGTTTGGGGAACAAAAGTTCCCACAGGCTAGCCTGTCAAGCCCCCCCCCACACTCTCTTGACAAGATTTCTCACCCCCCCACGTCCAGTGTTGCAGAGTGTGGTGGTCTACCTCATGGAAATAAAGTTTATCTCCCTCCTCCTTCTCTTGTCCCCTCCTCCCTCCTCCTTCTCTTGTCCCCTCCTCCCTCCTCCTTCTCTCCTCCCTCCTCCTTCTCTCCTCCCCTCCTCCCTCCTACTTCTCTCCTCCCCTCCTCCCTCCTCCTTCTCTTCTCCCCTCCTCCCTCCTCCTTCTCTTCTCCCCTCCTCCCTCCTCCTTCTCTCCTCCCCTCCTCCCTCCTCCTTCTCTTCTCCCCTCCTCCCTCCTCCTTCTCTCCTCCCCTCCTCCCTCCTCCTTCTCTTCTCCCCTCCTCCCTCCTCCTTCTCTTCTCCCCTCCTCCCTCCTCCTTCCTCTTCTCCCCTCCTCCCTCCTCCTTCTCTTCTCCCCTCCTCCTTCTCTCCTCCCCTCCTCCCTCCCTCCTCCTTCTCTTCTCCCCTCCTCCCTCTTCTCCCCTCCTCCCTCCTCCTTCTCTTCTCCCCTCCTCCCTCTTCTCCCCTCCTCCCTCCTCCTTCTCTTCTCCCCTCCTCCTTCTCTTCTCCCCTCCTCCCTCCTTCTTCTCTTCTCCCCTCCTCCCGAACCCAGAAGAGGTGGTTGCTATCACGCTGGGACAGGGCCGGGTTCTGAGAGAGAGGCTGGGGGGAGGGGCATGCTATCTCTCTCCCTCTTTCTCTCTCCACTCTCTCTTTCTCTCGCTCTCTCTCCCTCCTCTCTATATCTCTCTCCCTCCTCTCTTTCTCTCTCTCTGTATCTCTGTCTCTTTCTCTCTCCACTCTCTCTTTCTTTCTCTCGCTCTCTCTCTCTCTTTCCCTCCTCTCTGTCTCTCTCTCCGCCTCTCTGTCTCTTTCTCCCTCCTCTCTCTCTGTCTCCCTGTCTCTTTCTCTCTCCATCTGTCCTCTTTCTCTCTCCTCTCTCTCTGTGTCTCTCCATCTGTCCTCTTTCTCTGACTCGCTTAATTTAATAAAGTGGAAAACAACATTGTAATACGGTAGTCATTAATTCATAATGGTTTGACATTAAACTGGTTTAAATCTATTGTTATCTCTGACGGTCTATGAAACGTCATGTAAAACCAATGGCCTGTTTTCATGTTAACTGGCTAGTCTATTATTTATTTATTACTCGTATTATTGAATTACGTCTCGTACGGCTTTCAATGTGATTAAAGTGAACTTGACATTCTATTAGGGTTTCTGTGTTGCAGAGAGGGGAAGAGTGTGTCCCAAATATAACCACTCTCAAACACACATAGTATCCCTGGTCAAAAGTAGTGCACTGCGTAGGGAATAACGTAATTAAAAATATGCCCGTCGCGTTCGAGAGGCAGAGAGGCACCGGAGGCTCCTGTTTGAAGGCATGTGAGGTCACAATGTTCTCCTAACTCAGTCACTCTCTCTCTCTCTCTCTCTACTTCTCCCTGCGTGGGAGTCACACACACACACACACACACACACACACACACACACACACACACACACACACACACACACACACACACACACACACACACACACACACACACACACACTGAAGGCATCTCTCTGGGTGGGAGTCAGGCGGAACCGTAACGTCTCCACATGGATGCTCCCAGAATGCTCTTGGGCCTGTGTTGATAATCTGCCGTTTAGCTTTGTATGTCAGTGTTGACGCCGCCGGGCTACAGGGCTCAGGTGTAGATTCTGGACCCTGGTGGAGGTGTTCACCTCTCTGTCTCTAACCTACTGTATCCTTCTGGACCCAGGTGGAGGTGTTCACCTCTCTGTCTCTAACCTACTGTATCCTTCTGGACCCAGGTGGAGGTGTTCACCTCTCTGTCTCTAACCTACTGTATCCTTCTGGACCCTGGTGGAGGTGTTCACCTCTCTGTCTCTAACCTACTGTATCCTTCTGGACCCTGGTGGAGGTGTTCACCTCTCTGTCTCTAACCTACTGTATCCTTCTGGACCCTGGTGGATGAGTGATTTTGAACCAGTGTGTGTGTGTGTGTGTGTGTGTGTGTGTGTGTGTGTGTGTGTGTGTGTGTGTGTGTGTGTGTGTGTGTGTGTGTGTGTGTGTGTGTGTGTGTGTGTGTGTGTGTGAGAGCCAGTGGTCAATGCAATACCTACAGTGTAATCTCCTTTTACTATTCAGTAGGTGTAACAGAAGTATCTATGGAAGTCAAGTATCATTGACCGTCAACCATTAAGCTGAAGAAGTTCTCTATCGTGACTCATGACTCTCTTACAAAAATAGATTTCAATGATCTTAGCTTTTAATCTGTAAAGACAAATGGCTGAATACCTTAAGGACATTTGGTAACCAAGCCAAACTCTGTTCAGTAGCTATTTGTGAATTAACAAGATTTATATTGAGTTCAGTAGGAAGCAACAGGTAACCAACAGCAGATGGACTGTTCAGTCTTTTGACTTTAAAGAGGCATTCAGCAGTAGAAACAATAACACAGCCTACTCCCAGCCCCTGGTTTGGTAAAAATGAGATCAACATGATAGTTTTAACCATGTTCTGATGCTATATAGTGTTTGTTTACATTTTCTTTGGTTACAAACTTACAGTGAAGTAATATCTAACAATTCACCACAATACACACAAATCTAAAAGTAAAACAATGGAATTAAGAAATATATAAATATTAGGATGAGCATTGACAGAGTGGCATTGACTAAAATACAGTAGAATACAGTATATACATGTGAGATGAGTAAAGCAGTATGTAAACATTATTAAAGTGACCAGTGATTTCATGTCTATGTATATAGGGCAGCAGCCTCTAAGGTGCAGGGTTGAGTAACCAGGTGGTAGCCGGCTAGTGACGGCTGTTTAACAGTCTGATGGCCTTGAGACAGAAGCTGTTTTTCAGTCTCTTGGTCCCAGCTTTGATGCACCTGTACTGACCTCGCCTTCTGGATGATAGCGGGGTGAACAGGCAGTGGCTCAGGTGGTTGTTGTCCTTGATGATCTTTATGGCCTTCCTGTGACATCGGGTGGTGTAGGTGTCCTGGAGGGCAGGCAGTCTGCCCCCGGTGATTTGTTGGGAAGGGAAATTCGTATTTCTGGTCATAATGCTGGCGATATCCAAAAGTTATTTCCGGCTGTATGTAATAACACCAAAAAATAGTTCTGGGTTAATAATGTAAGAAATAACACACCAAAAAAAATGAAAAACTGCCATGTTGCGTAGGAGCTAGAAGCAGAGCTGCCATGACTGTCGACACCATCTTCTGTGTGAGTGTAACTCAAATACTATTGTCAACATTGAATTTGAAATGTCTAATATTGATGAAGGGTTTTGGTCGAGCCCCTCAGTGAGGTGTTTAAACTGAACCTCAGAACACAATGAGCACTATGAAAGAGATATCCTCCTGTAAGAGAGAATATCCTCCTGTAAACATGTAGAATTCCCTGATGGAGAACATGTTCTGTTCTCACCAGCCAGTATGAAAGAGATGTGACAGAGAGAGAATATCCTCCTGTAAACATGTAGAATTCCCTGATGGAGAACGTGTTCTGTTCTCACCAGCCAGTATGAAAGAGATGTGACAGAGAGAGAATATCCTCCTGTAAACATGTAGAATTCCCTGATGAATAGCCCTAACACAGCCTGGAGGTGTGTTGGGTCATTGTCCTGTTGAAAAACAAATGACAGTCCCACTAAGCCCAAACCAGATGGGATGGCGTATCGCTGCAGAAGGCTGTGGTAGCCATGCTGGTTAATTGTGCCTTGAATTCCAAATAAATCACCAACATTGTCACCAGCAAAGCACCCCCACACCGTCACACCTCCTCCTCCATGCTTCACGGTGGGAACCAAACATGCAGAGATTATCCGTTCACCTACTCTGCGTCTCACAAAGACACGGCGGTTGGAACCAAAAATCTCAATGTCCATTGCTCGTGCTTCTTGGCCCAAGCAAGTCTTTTTCTTATTGGTGTCCTTTAGTAGTGGTTTCTTTGCAGCAATTCAACCATTAGGCCTGGTTCACATATTCTCCTCTGAACAGTTGATGTTGAGATGTGTCTGTTACTTGAGCTCTGTGAAGCATTTATTTGGGCTGCAATCTGAGGTGCAGTTAACTCTAATGAACTTATCCTCTGCAGCAGAGGTAACTCTGGGTCTTCCTTTCCTGTGGCGGTCCTCATGAGAGACAGTTTCATCATAGCGCTTGATAGTTTGTCGACTGCAATTGAAGGAACTTTCAAAGATCTTGAAATTTTCCATATTGACTAAGCTTCATGTCTTAAAGTAATGATGGACTGTCGTTTTTCTTTTCTTATTTGAGCTGTTCTTGCCATAATATGGACTTGGTCTTTTACCAAATAGGGCTGTCTTCTGTATACCACCCCTACATTGTCACAACACAACTGATTGGCTCAAACGCATTAAGAAGGAAAGAAATTCCACTATTTAACTTTAAGAAGGCACACCTGTTAATTGAAATGCATTCCAGGTGACTATGTCATGAAGCTAGTTGAGAGAATGCCAAGAGTGTGCAAAGCTGTCATCAAGGCAAAGGGTGGCTACTTTGAAGAGTCTAAAATATAAAATATACTTTGATTTGTTTAACACTTTTTTGGTTACTACATGACACACCCATGTGTGTTATTTCATAGTTTTGATGTCTTCACTATTATTCTACAATGTAGAAAATAATAACAATTAAGAACAACCTTGAATGAGTAGGTGTGTCCAAACTTTTGACTGGTACTGTATGTATATATAAATATATATATATATATGGTGCTGTGAAAAAGTTTTTGCCCCCTTACACTCAATAACCAGTTGTGCCTCCCTTTAGCTGCGATGACTCCAACCAAACGCTTCCTATAGTTGTTGATCAGTCTCTCACATCACTGTTCTGCATGAAACAGTGGGCCAGAATTTCTCCACAGTTGACGTGAGAGACTGATCAACAACTATAGGAAGCGTTTGGTTGGAGTCATCGCAGCTAAACGGGGAGCAATTACTTTCTTCACACAGGGGAATTAGGTGTTGCATCACTTTGTTAATTAAATAAATAAAATAAGTATGTCATTGTGTTATTTGTTCACTCAGGTTTCCTTTATCTAATATTAGGTTTTGGTTGAAGATCTGATAACATCCAGTATTAAACATATGCAAAAATAGAGAAAATCAGAAAGGGGGTAAATACTTTTTTCACAGCGCAGTTTAACCAGTATATATGGCATGGCCTCGTGGGGCTCCATTCCTGTCAGGTGACCCATACAACATGTTAGAGTAGTTGATTGTATGGACCACTCTCCCTCTGTTCCTATGTGGGCTTCCTCTCAATTCAGCCCTTCAAATGTCAGGGTCAGATTGACTGATACAAAGAAACCGCTCGTTAATATGGACACTTAACAAGCTGAGAGAGAGGAACCTCACCCTGTCGTTCCTCTATCCCTCCATCCCTCTTCTCCGCTCTCCGATTCCTCTGAAGTCACACACTAAAATGCACTCTCTTGGATATAACTTCTCTATGGTCTCATTAAAACTGGAGAGTTTTCTCTCTCTGTCTCTCTCTCTCTCTCTCTCTCTCTCTCTCTCTCTCTCTCTCTCTCTCTCTCTCTCTCTCTCTCTCTCTCTCTCTCTCTCTCTCTCTCTCTCTCTCTCTCTCTCTCTCTCTCTCTCTCTCTCTCTCTCTCTCTCTCTCTCTCTCTCTCTCTCTCTCTCTCTCTCTCTCTCTCTCTCTCTCTCTCTCTCTCTCTCTCTCTCTCTCTCTCTCTCTCTCTCTCTCTCTCAGCCTGCTCATTAGGAGCTGTACTAAAGGAGCCTCAAGCCTGATAATTATTGGTGAGCAATGGGAGAGATGGATGGAGGGATGGTTTAAAACAGGAGGTGTGTGTGTGCATGTGTGTGTGTGAGAGAGAGAGAGAAAGTGTGTGTGAGTGAGGAGGTGGGAGGGGGTTTGATCAGCGACAGGATTTGGCATGAATGTTCATGTTAAAAAATATAATAAGTGTCAGGGTTGTCAGGGTGTCAGTGTGGAGTGGGGGGGTTGTCAGGGTGTCATACTGATCCCAAACTACATCCAGCAGTCAGTTCTCTGGTTGACCAGACATTATGTTTCTGGAGTTATGACTGACTGGTTATGACTGACTGGTATTGACTGAATGACTGACGGTGTACCTAATGCACCATCTGTGATGCAGTTTCATGGTCAACAGACATAGCTGACACAACCTTGGCAGAAGTCCCTTTGAAACAGACAGTACAGGCTTTAGGCCTGTATGTGTTCAGTCACACAAAAAGTCCAAGGTTGCATTCGCTTCTGCCATTGGCAGTTTTACAGCTTGATATTGAGTCATGAAAATGCCTCTTACTTCTTCCTGAAAGCTATCAGCCTATTCAGTCTTCAAGGCTACATGTTGACAGAAATGAAAGACCTGAACAAAGTGGATCTTCCTTTGAGATATAACCAGCCAGAGAGAGAGTTATAACCAGCCAGAGAGAGAGAGATAGATAACCAGCCAGAGAGAGAAATATATAACCAGCCAGAGAGAGAGAGATATAACCAGCCAGAGAGAGAGATATAACCAGCCAGAGAGAGAAAGATATAACCAGCCAGAGAGAGAAAGATGTAACCAGCAAGAAAGAGAAAGATATAACCAGCCAGAGAGAGAAAGATATAACCAGCCAGAGAGAGAAATATATAACCAGCCAGAGAGAGAAAGATATAACCAGCCAGAGAGAGGAATATATAACCAGCCAGAGAGAGAAAGATATAACCAGCCAGAGAGAGGAAGATATAACCAGCCAGAGGGAGGAAGATATAACCAGCCAGAGAGAGGAAGATATAACCAGTCAGAGAGAGAGAGAGATATAACCAGCCAGAAAGAGAAAGATATAACCAGCCAGAAAGAGAAAGATATAACCAGCCAGAGAGAGAAAGATATAACCAGCTAGAAAGATATAACCAGCCAGAGAGAGAGATGTATAACCAGCCAGAAAGAGAAAGATATAACCAGCCAGAAAGATATAACCAGCCAGAGAGAGGAAGATATAACCAGCCAGAAAGAGAAAGATATAACCAGCCAGAAAGAGAAAGATATAACCAGCCAGAGAGAGAGATATATAACCAGCCAGAAAGAGAAAGATATAACCAGCCAGAAAGATATAACCAGCCAGAGAGAGAAAGATATATCCAGCCAGAGAGAGAAAGATATAACCAGCCAGAGAGAGAAAGATATATCCAGCCAGAGAGAGGAAGATATAACCAGCCAGAGAAAGATATAACCAGCCAGAGAGAGAAAGATATAACCAGCCAGAGAGAGAAAGATATAACCAGCCAGAGAGAGAAAGATATAACCAGCCAGAGAGAGAAAGATATATCCAGCCAGAGAGAGAAAGATATAACCAGCCAGAGAGAGAGATATAACCAGCCAGAGAGAGAAAGATATAACCAGCCAGAGAGAGAAAGATATAACCAGCCAGAGAGAGGAAGATATAACCAGTCAGAGAGAGAGAGAGATATGTAACCAGCCAGAAAGAGAAAGATATAACCAGCCAGAAAGAAAAAGATATAACCAGCCAGAGAGAGAAAGATATAACCAGCCAGAGAGAGAAAGATATAACCAGCCAGAGAGAGGAAGATATAACCAGCCAGAAAGAGAAAGAGATAACCAGCCAGAAAGAGAAAGATATAACCAGCCAGAGAGAGAGATATATAATCAGCCAGAAAGAGAAAGATATAACCAGCCAGAAAGATATAACCAGCCAGAGAGAGAAAGATATATCCAGCCAGAGAGAGAAAGATATAACCAGCCAGAGAGAGAAAGATATAACCAGCCAGAAAGAGAAAGATATAACCAGCCAGAGAGAGAAATATATAACCAGCCAGAGAGAGAGAGATATAACCAGCCAGAAAGAGAAAGATATAACCAGCCAGAGAGAGCAAGATATAACCAGCCAGAGAAAGATATAACCAGCCAGAGAGAGAAAGATATAACCAGCCAGAGAGAGAAAGATATAACCAGCCAGAGAAAGATATAACCAGCCAGAGAGAGAAAGATATAAACAGCCAGAGAGAGAAAGATATAACCAGCCAGAGAGAGGAAGATATAACCAGCCAGAGAGAGAAAGATATATATAACCAGCCAGAGAGAGAAAGATATATCCAGCCAGAGAGAGAAAGATATAACCAGCCAGAGAGAGAGATATAACCAGCCAGAGAGAGAAAGATATAACCAGCCAGAGAGAGAAAGATATAACCAGCCAGAGAGAGAAAGATATAACCAGCCAGAGAGAGAAAGATATAACCAGCCAGAGAGAAAAATATATAACCAGCCAGAGAGAGGAAGATATAACCAGCCAGAGAGAGAAATAAATAACCAGCCAGAGAGAGAAAGATATAACCAGCCAGAGAGAGATTATAACCAGCCAGAGAGAGAAAGATATAACCAGCCAGAGAGAGGAAGATATAACCAGTCAGAGGGAGAAAGATATAACCAGCCAGAGAGAGAATATAACCAGCCAGAGAGAGAAAGATATAACCAGCCAGAGAGAGAAATATATATCCAGCCAGAGAGAGAATATAACCAGCCAGAGAGAGAAAGATATAACCAGCCAGAGAGAAAAATATCACCAGCCAGAAAGAGAAAGATATATCCAGCCAGAGAGAGAAGATCTAACCAGCCAGAGATAGAAAGATGTAACCAGCCAGAGAGAGAGATATAACCAGCCAGAGAGAGAGAGATATATAACCAGCCAGAGAGAAAAACACATAACCAGCCAGAGAGAGAGAGAGATATAACCAGCCAGAGAGAGAAATATAACCAGCCAGAGAGAGAAACATATAACCAGCCAGAGAGATAAACATATAACCAGCCAGAGAGAGAAACATATAACCAGCCAGAGAGAGAGATATAACCAGCCAGAGAGATAAATATATAACCAGCCAGAGAGAGAAATATAACCAGCCAGAGAGAGAAACATATAACCAGCCAGAGAGAAAGATATAACCAGCCAGAGAGAGAGATATAACCAGCCAGAGAGAGAGATTATAACCAGCCAGAGAGAGAGAGAGAATATAACCAGCCAGAGAGAGAGATTATAACCAGCCAAAGAGAAAAAGATGTAACCAGCCAGAGAGAGAGATATAACCAGCCAGAGAGAGAGAGAGATTAACCAGCCAGAGAGAAAAACATATAACCAGCCAGAGAGAGAGAGAGAGATATAACCAGCCAGAGAGAGAGAGAGATATAACCAGCCAGAGAGAGAAATATAACCAGCCAGAGAGAGAAACATATAACCAGCCAGAGAGAGTCATATAACCAGCCAGAGAGAGAAATATAACCAGCCAGAGAGAGAAACATATAACCAGCCAGAGAGAGAAACATATAACCAGCCAGAGAGAGAAATATAACCAGACAGAGAGAGAAACATATAACCAGCCAGAGAGAGAGATATAACCAGCCAGAGAGAGAAATATATAACCAGTCAGAGAGAGAAATATAACCAGCCAGAGAGAGAAACATATAACCAGCCAGAGAGAAAGATATAACCAGCCAGAGAGAGAGATATAACCAGCCAGAGAGAGAGAGATATAACCAGCCAGAGAGAGAGATTATAACCAGCCAGAGAGAGGAAGGGGGAGCTAGAGAAGGGAGGGAGGGATGGGGGGGTTGGAGGAGAGGTTGATAGTGCTGCAAATAAGTCCTGATAAGTGTCCTCTATTCCTCTTTCTGACAAATCAAAGCAGGTTGCCAAGCTGGTTAATAATGAGAGGAATGGTCTTCAAAGGTCTCAGCAGGTTGCCAAGCTGGTTAATAATGAGAGGAATGGTCTTCTACAAAGGTCTCAGCAGGTTGCCAAGCTGGTTAATAATGAGAGGAATGGTCTTCAAAGGTCTCAGCAGGTTGCCAAGCTGGTTAATAATGAGAGGAATGGTCTACAAAGGTCTCAGCAGGTTGCCAAGCTGGTTAATAATGAGAGGAATGGTCTTCAAAGGTCTCAGCAGGTTGCCAAGCTGGTTAATAATGAGAGGAATGGTCTTCTACAAAGGTCTCAGCAGGTTGCCAAGCTGGTTAATAATGAGAGGAATGGTCTTCTACAAAGGTCTCAGCAGGTTGCCAAGCTGGTTAATAATGAGAGGAATGGTCTTCTTCAAAGGTCTCAGCAGGTTGCCAAGCTGGTTAATAATGAGAGGAATGGTCTTCTACAAAGGTCTCAGCAGGTTGCCAAGCTGGTTAATAATGAGAGGAATGGTCTTCTTCAAAGGTCTCAGCAGGTTGCCAAGCTGGTTAATAATGAGAGGAATGGTCTACAAAGGTCTCAGCAGGTTGCCAAGCTGGTTAATAATGAGAGGAATGGTCTTCTTCAAAGGTCTCAGCAGGTTGCCAAGCTGGTTAATAATGAGAGGAATGGTCTACAAAGGTCTCAGCAGGTTGCCAAGCTGGTTAATAATGAGAGGAATGGTCTTCAAAGGTCTCAGCAGGTTGCCAAGCTGGTTAATAATGAGAGGAATGGTCTTCAAAGGTCTCAGCAGGTGTCACGAATCCCGCTTCCTGAGTCTGTTTTTGCCTGTGTTCTGTCCTGGAGTGTTTTTTCCGGTGTCCTGGAACGCACCCTGTCTGGTTGCCGGGCGACGTAGCTGGTTGGGAGATCTCTGATTTACCGCACCTGTTTCCAATCCGCTATCTGCACACCTGGTCCTGATCATCACCCCTCCACTTCATAAGCACTGACCTGACATCCATTCCCTGCCGGATCGTTAGCCATGAACAGTATGTTGTGCCAGTGTATCAGCCTCCAGTTTGATAGAGTTTGTTTTGTTGTTTTGTACGTTTTGCTTGCCTTGAACTCACCTCCGTTTTTTCTGTCTACAGTCATTCACCCGGAACACTCATCTCATCCCTACCTGGTCGTCGGTGACTTCAGTTACTTCATTGGATCTGCCTATTCAATCCCATCAACTCACCTCCGCTGCCCGCTCCGTCACTTGGATTTTTCTATCACTACATTCAAACTTGTAAATAAATACTCACCTTCGTCTTACTCTCCTTGTCCTGGTCTGCTTCTGGGTTCAACTTTAGAAAACCGTGATAGCAGGTTGCCAAGCTGGTTAATAATGAGAGGAATGGTCTTCTACAAAGGTCTCAGCAGGTTGCCTAGCTGGTTAATAATGAGAGGAATGGTCTTCTTCAAAGGTCTCAGCAGGTTGCCAAGCTGGTTAATAATGAGAGGAATGGTCTTCAAAGGTCTCAGCAGGTTGCCAACTGGTTTATAATGAGAGGAATGGTCTACAAAGGTCTCAGCAGGTTGCCAAGCTGGTTAATAATGAGAGGAATGGTCTTCAAAGGTCTCAGCAGGTTGCCAAGCTGGTTAATAATGAGAGGAATGGTCTTCTACAAATGTCTCAGCAGGTTGCCAAGCTGGTTTATAATGAGATGAATGGTCTTCAACGGTCTCAGCAGGTTGCCAAGCTGGTTAATAATGAGAGGAATAGTCTTCAAAGGTCTCAGCAGGTTGCCAAGCTGGTTAATAATGAGAGGAATGGTCTTCTACAAATGTCTCAGCAGGTTGCCAAGCTGGTTAATAATGAGAGGAATAGTCTTCAAAGGTCTCAGCAGGTTGCCAAGCTGGTTAATAATGAGAGGAATGGTCTTCTACAAAGGTCTCAGCAGGTTGCCAAGCTGGTTCATAATGAGAGGAATGGTCTTCTACAAAGGTCTCAGCAGGTTGCCAAGCTGGTTAATAATGAGAGGAATGGTCTTCTACAAAGGTCTCAGCAGGTTGCCAAGCTGGTTAATAATGAGAGGAATGGTCTTCAAAGGTCTCAGCAGGTTGCCAAGCTGGTTAATAATGAGAGGAATGGTCTTCAAAGGTCTCAGCAGGTTGCCAAGCTGGTTCATAATGAGAGGAATGGTCTACTACAAAGGTCTCAGCAGGTTGCCAAGCTGGTTAATAATGAGAGGAATGGTCTTCAAAGGTCTCAGCAGGTTGCCAAGCTGGTTAATAATGAGAGGAATAGTCTTCTACAAGGGTCTCAGCAGGTTGCCAAGCTGGTTAATAATGAGGGGAATGGTCTTCAAAGGTCTCAGCGGGTTGCCAAGCTGGTTTATAATGAGAGGAATGGTCTTCAAAGGTCTCAGCAGGTTGCCAAGCTGGTTTATAATGAGAGGAATGGTCTTCTTCAAAGGTCTCAGCAGGTTGCCAAGCTGGTTAATAATGAGAGGAATGGTCTTCAAAGGTCTCAGCAGGTTGCCAAGCTGGTTAATAATGATAGGAATGGTCTTCTACAAAGGTCTCAGCAGGTTGCCAAGCTGGTTAATAATGATAGGAATGGTCTACAAAGGTCTCAGCAGGTTGCCAAGCTGGTTAATAATGAGAGGAATGGTCTTCAAAGGTCTCAGCAGGTTGCCAAGCTGGTTAATAATGATAGGAATGGTCTACAAAGGTCTCAGCAGGTTGCCAAGCTGGTTAATAATGAGATGAAGGGTCTTCCACAAATGTCCCAGTGTTTCTTAAATATCACACTTGAAAGTCAATTGTACTTGACTCGCGTAGCCCCCCGTATTATCGGCATATTCAACAGTTTTTATGAAATATATTACCTTCAACAGGGTTATATTGTGATCAAGCCATCAATGCTTTGTGATTATTGGTGTGGTAAAAATGTTAGCTAACGGGTTAGCAACGAGCAAAGCTTGACATTTTTGTGGAAATACTACTACTCTCAGCTTTTTGATAAGCGGTTTAGCAAAAACAAATACGTCCCGTATTATCGGCAAACAGTTCCCAGTTATTGACCACTTTACTGATTTGTTAAATTACAAGATATACACTACTGTTCAAACGTTTGGGGTCACTTAGAAATGTCCTTGTTTTCGGAAGAAAAGCACATTTTTTTGTCCATTAAAATAACATCAAATTGATCAGAAATACAGTGTAGACATTGTATATCAAACTTTTGAACGGTAGTGTAATTGACTATTGTAGCTGGAAACGGCTGATTTTTAATGGAATATCTCCGTATGCGTACAGAGGCCCATTATCAGCAACCATCACTTCTGTGTTACAATGGCACGTCGTGTTAGCTAATCCAAGTTTATCATTTTAAAAGGCTAATTGATCATTAGAAAACCCTTTTGCAATTACGTTAGCACAGCTGAAAGCTGTTGTTCTGATTAAAGAAGCAATACAACTGGCCTTCTTTAGACTAGTTGAGTATCTGTAGCATCAGCATTTGTGGGTTCGATTACAGGCTCAAAATGGCCAGAAACAAAGAACTTTCTTCTGAAACTTGTCAGTCTATTCTTGTTTTGAGAAATGAAGGGTATTGCATGCGAGAAATTGCCAAGAAACTAAAGATCTCGTACAACGCTGTGTACTACTCCCTTCACAGAATAGTGCAAACTGGCTCTAACCAGAATAGAAAGAGGAGTGGGAGGCCCCGGTGCACAACTGAGCAGGAGGACAAGTACATTATAGTGTCTAGTTTGAGAAACGGACGCCTCACAAGTCCTCAACTGGCAGCTTCATTAAATGGTACCCGCAAAACACCAGTCTCAACGTCAACAGTGAAGAGGCGACTCCGGGATGCTGGCCTTCTAGGCAGAGTTGCAAAGAAAAAGCCATATCTCAGACTGGCCAATGAAAAGAAAAGATTAATATGGGCAAAAGAACACAGACACTGGACAGAGGAACTCTGCATAGAAGGTCAGCATCCTGGAGTCGCCTCTTCACTGTTGACGTTGAGACTGGTGTTTTGCAGGTACTATTTACTGAAGCTGCCAGTCTTTAAAAAAAACAAGGAAAATTCTAAGTGACCCCAAACTTTTGAACAGTAGTGTATCTGTTTAATTTTGTTAAAAAAAGACACACCAACCTCGTATCCAACGTGTTTACTAGATAGTTGACTAGTTGGACACAATGAGATGAAGGGGACTAAAAGATGATCTGGTTTATAATTAAAGATCTTGGCTGGATGAAGACTTGGTCTACGTCCTAAATGGCACACCCTATTCCCTATATAGTGTACACTATACAGACTCGGGCCCATAAGGTGCTATTTAGGACGCAATCTTGACGATGCCACAGATCAATGACGTTGATCTGATTTGATCTTGACGATGCCACAGATCAATGACGTTGATCTGATTTGATCTTGACAATGCCACAGATCAATGACGTTGATCTGATTTGATCTTGACGATGCCACCGATCAATGACGTTGATCTGATTTGATCTTGACAATGCCACAGATCAATGACGTTGATCTGATTTGATCTTGACAATGCCACAGATCAATGACGTTGATCTGATTTGATCTTGACGATGCCACAGATCAATGACGTTGATCTGATTTGATCTTGACGATGCCACAGATCAATGACGTTGATCTGATTTGATCTTGACGATGCCACAGATCAATGACGTTGATCTGATTTGATCTTGATGATGCCACCGATCAATGACGTTGAGATGATTTGAAGCCTTGGAGTCCAAATATTCCTCTGTAAAAGTCAGACGCTGTTGATAGGAAGCAGTGATGTTTGAAACAAGTTACTAAGTCGGGTTTGATCATGTTTGTAGCATGATTGTGACTGTCACGCTAGTCTAGTCTGTGGAAGAACCCAACATGTTTTGATTGTGACTGTCACGCTAGTCTAGTCTGTGGAAGAACCCAACATGTTTTGATTGTGACTGTCACGCTAGTCTAGTCTGTGGAAGAACCCAACATGTTTTGATTGTGACTGTCACGCTAGTCTAGTCTGTGGAAGAACCCAACATGTTTTGATTGTGACTGTCACGCTAGTCTAGTCTGTGGAAGAACCCAACATGTTTTGATTGTGACTGTCACGCTAGTCTAGTCTGTGGAAGAACCCAACATGTTTTGATTGTGACTGTCACGCTAGTCTAGTCTGTGGAAGAACCCAACATGTTTTGATTGTGACTGTCACGCTAGTCTAGTCTGTGGAAGAACCCAACATGTTTTGATTGTGATTGTCACGCTAGTCTAGTCTGTGGAAGAACCCAACATGTTTTGATTGTGATTGTCACGCTAGTCTAGTCTGTGGAAGAACCCAACATGTTTTGATTGTGACTGTCACGCTAGTCTAGTCTGTGGAAGAACCCAACATGTTTTGATTGTGACTGTCACGCTAGTCTAGTCTGTGGAAGAACCCAACATGTTTTGATTGTGATTGTCACGCTAGTCTAGTCTGTGGAAGAACCCAACATGTTTTGATTGTGACTGTCACGCTAGTCTGATTAAACAGAAGCTATAAACTGTGGAAGAACCCAACATGTTTTGATTGTGACTGTCACGCCTGTCTGATTAAACAGAAGTTATGAACTGTGGAAGAACCCAACATGTTTAGATAGTGACTGTCACCACAGTCTGATTCAACAGAAGTTATAAACTGTGGAAGAACCCAATAGAATGTAAGGACAACATAAGTCAACGTAATCAAACCATTCAGATGTAAAGTATCCCAATAAAGCCACTATCCGTAGCTGGAAAAATAACAAAGTGGACGCCCCGCCTCTGTTTTCCTAAAAAGCTGAGGGACGATCCTAAAGAAATGTTACCATTCTCAAATTCATAGACAGAGCTATGAATGCAAGGACTGACCATCCATGATATCAACATGATGGTTTTAATCATGTTTTGAAGCTATACAGTGTTTGTTTACATGTGTATTGTTTACAAACATTAAAGTAAAACAAACATATATTTTTTGTTGTGATGGTGTACGACCAATGAACTAAATTCATGAGGCATTTGTAAGCTGTATTCTTCAAGAATCAATGGATATATCATACATTTCTAAGTAAAAACATTTATGTAGCAACTGCAGATTCTGGCTTTAAATATGATACTGAATTCATTTGACCAACACTTCACAGCAGCTCATTTTGTCTTAATCCTAAATGGACCTCTATTCCCTATATTGTGCACTACTCTCTCTCTCTCTCTCTCTCTCTCTCTGCCTCTCTCTCTCTGCCTCTCTCTCTCTGTCTCTCTCTCTCGGTCTCTCTGTCTCGGTCTCTCTCTCTCTCGGTCTCTCTCTCTCGGTCTCTCTCTCTGCCTCTCTCGCTCTCTCTCGCTGCCTCTCTCTCTCTGCCTCTCTCGCTCTCTCTCTTGCTCGCTCTCTGCCTCTCTCTCTCTCGCTCGCTCTCTCCCTCTCTCTCTGCTCACTGTCTCTCTGCCTCTCTCTCTCTCTCTCTCTCTCTCTCTCTCCCTCTCTCCCTCTCTCTCTCTCTGTCTCTCTCTCTCGCTCACTCTCTGCTCTCTGTCTCTCTGTCTCTCTCTCTCTCTGCTCTCTCTCTCTCTGCTCTCTGTCTCTCTCTGCTCTCTGTCTCTCTGTCTCTCTCTCTCTGCTCTCTGTCTCTCTGTCTCTCTCTGCCTCTCTCTCTCTACTCTCTCTCTATCTCACTCCCCTCTAACCCCCTCACTCCCTCAGTCCCCCTGGTGCAAATGCCTTCCAAAGTGATTTTGGGTAAATTCCCAGTTTGTTTATTTTCACTATCCTAGCCATTTATCATGAGTGTGAGAATTGATAAACTCAGTTATGGGAGCGACATACAATTAGCATATCTATTACCAGATAGTACTTTTATTATGCTAATCCTGAAAAACAGCAGTCTCTCTCTGACCGAGCCCAGAACCCAGGTGGTGATTTATTGACGTCCGATGCCTTTTCTTCCTTGGCTTAGATCTGCTCAGCATAGCAAACAGCAACTCACACATCTCTCTCTCTCTCTCTCTGTCCCTCCCTCCCTCTCTTCCTCTCTCTCTCTCTCTCTCTCTCTCTCTCTCTCTCTCTCTCTCTCTCTCTCTCTCTCTCTCTCTCTCTCTCTCTCGCTCTCTCTCTCTCTCCCTCTCTCCCTCCCCTCTCTCCCTCCCCTCTCTCTCTCCCTATCTCTCTCTCTCTCTCTCTCTCTCTCCCTCTCTCTCTTTCTCTCTCTCTCCCCTCTCTCTCTCTCTCCCCCCCCTCTCTCTCTCTTCTCCCCTCTCTCTCTCCTCTCCCCCCTCTCTCTCTCTCCTCTCCCCCTCTCTCTCTCTCTCCTCTCCCCTCTCCCTCTCTCTCTCTCTCTCTCTCTCTCTCTCTCTCTCTCTCTCTCTCTCTCTCTCTCTCTCTCTCTCTCTCCTCTACTCTCCTATCCTCTCTCTCCGCTGTCTGGGTGATATTTCATTGTGTACTGTATATTGCCTGACTATTCATTGCTGTGTGTACTATAGGATGCCTTTCAGAGATCAACGGTTTTCCTTGAAAGTAGCCATATTCGTTCTTCTTCTTTCTTTTCCCATTCCCAACTCTCTCAGACAATAGCTAATAACATTCTGTGAAAGGTGGCCTATTCTTTTTCCTTTCAGCTCTTATCAGGCCGTATAATTATACACACAAATTGACTGGTTCTCTTCCTTTGCACCCTGGGGCATGAATTGTTGAAAACCTCCCATAAAAATGGATAAGAGGAGGTTCAATTGGAATAAAGAATCTGGGAGTGAAACCAATAACTCCTAATGCCTTTATCTGAGGCCTGCCGAGTATACATCTGCTGTGTGGGCTAGCGCTTTCATTATAGCAGGCCTGCTGTGTTTATGGGCTCCTAGGAACCCCATCTGAATATAAAGCTAGGAGAAATCAATACTGCCTATCTGATCGCATCTTCCCTCTCCTCTCCATCTCCTCTCCTCTCCATCTCCATCTCCATCTCCATCTCCTCTCCTCTCCTCTCCTCTCCTCTCCTCTCCTCTCCTCTCCTCTCCTCTCCTCTCCTCTCCTCTCTCTGTCTTTGTCTCTCATTGCGCTGCATGGGATCTTTGTAGAACTCTTCCACCACCTCGGACACTAACGTTCCTACAACATAATCAATACATTTTCTTTACAGCCCTCCTCCTCGTCCTCCTCCTCGTCCTCAATCACCCAGAGGTTGTATCAAACATGAACCTGCATCTGGAGGTGTGTAGAGGAGATGGAGATAGAAGATCGTTGACTTTCACTGAGACCTCAGAGGTAGTTGCCTGCTGTCCTTGGTTCTGTCCGTATGGTCTGTCACTAACTGATATTGTCCTCACTGGTATGCATGCAGGGGCGGTGACAAGGGCTGCATCCCAAATGGCATCCTATCCCCTATATAGTGCATTACTTTAGACCAGGGCCCATAGGGAATAGGGTGCACTACTTTTGACTAGGGCCCATAGGGTGACATTTGGGACGCAGTGGCCTGCTGATGGCTTCCTAAAGGAGACATTGTGTAATTTACACAGCAGGGAAAACAACCAGAGACAGTCAGCTGCCAGAGGAAGGAGGGTGTGTGTGATGTGCATCTACCATCCTCTCCTCTCTCCTCCTATCCTCTCCTCTCTCCTCCCAACCTCTCCTCTCTCCTCCCATCCTCTCCTCTCTCCTCCCATCCTCTCCTCTCTCCTACCATCCTCTCCTCTCTCCTCCCATCCTCTCCTCTCTCCTACCATCCTCTCCTCTCTCCTACCATCCTCTCCTCTCTCCTCCCATCCTCTCCTCTCTCCTCCCATCCTCTCCTCTCTCCTACCATCCTCTCCTCTCTCCTACCATCCTCTCCTCTCTCCTCCCATCCTCTCCTCTCTCCTCCCAACATCTCCTCTCTCCTCTCCTCCTATCCTCTCCTCTCTCCTCCCATCCTCTCCTCTCTCCTCTCCTCCTCTGCTCCCCTCCTCACATCTCCTCCTCTCTCCTGCTCTCCTCCCCTCCTCTCCACCTCTCCTCTCCTCTCCACCTAGTTATGATAAAAGAGAACAAGTCACCACCTTGCCATCTTCCCTCGCTCCCTGCATAACATATAACCCAGTCCATTATCAGAGGCATGTCTGGTGACATACTGTATAGTATAGTAGTGCAGGCCGGCCTGCCCCGACCCTGACCGTTGATCCATTACCAATTCATAGGTCTAAAAGCTGTAGGGTTAGAAACACATCCAGGGAGGGTTTTCAGGCAGTGGTTTCAGAACGTGTTCATGTGGCTGTATGTCCTGTATGAGTGACGGGGGACTGGTGAGCATTCCTTCCATCCTGTTGTATCATTAATCATTACATCATTACATGCCAACGGGGAGGCGGAGGGATGCATCCATCATTCATGGGTGAATAGGTTCTCCTGGAGTCCTGTTGGCACGGTTACGGGCCTGGGAGGAGATGGTGACCGGTTCGTACCTGAACCTCCTTCTGGGAGAGGCCTCGACTGGAGAAGGTGACCTGGCCCTACCTGAACCCCCTCTGTGAGGGGCCTAGACTGGAGAAGGTGACCTGGCCCTACCTGAACCCCCTCTGGGAGGGGCCTCGACTGGAGAAGGTGACCTGGCCCTACCTGAACCCCCTCTGGGAGGGGCCTCGACTGGAGAAGGTGACCTGACCCTACCTGAACCCCCTCTGGGAGGGGCCTCGACTGGAGAAGGTGACCTGTCCCTACCTGAACCCCCTCTGGGAGGGGCCTCGACTGGAGAAGGTGACCTGGCCCTACCTGAACCCCCTCTGGGAGAGGCTCCAATACTATTGCTAGGTTTTATATTCCTACTAAAAGAACACAAACCTCCCCAAGCTGTCTGTCTCTCACACCTGAGTACCTGACTGAATGAGACGAGTACAACACTGTATTAAAAAGACTCATAGTTAGTTATAGGCTCATAGTTCATTATAGACTCACAGTTAGTTATAGACTCATAGTTAGTTATAGACTCATAGTTCATTATAGACTCACAGTTAGTTATAGACTCATAGTTAGTTAAAGACTCATAGTTCATTATAGACTCACAGTTAGTTATAGACTCATAGTTAGTTATAGACTCATAGTTCATTATAGACTCACAGTTAGTTATAGACTCATAGTTAGTTAAAGACTCATAGTTAGTTATAGACTCATAGTTCATTATAGACTCACAGTTAGTTATAGACTCATAGTTAGTTATAGACTCATAGTTCATTATAGACTCACAGTTAGTTATAGACTCATAGTTAGTTATAGACTCATAGTCAGTTATAGACTCATTATTAGTTATAGACTCATAGTGAGTTATTGACCCATAGTTAGTTATAGACTCATAGTTAGTTATAGACTCATAGTTAGTTATAGACTCATAGTTAGTTATAGACTCATAGTTAGTTATAGACTCATAGATAGTTATAGACTCATAGTTAGTTATAGACTCATAGTTAGTTATAGACTCATAGTTAGTTATAGACTCATTGTTAGTTCATAGTTAGTTATAGACTCATAGTTAGTTATATACTCATAGTTAGTTATAGACTCATAGTTAGTTCATAGTTAGTTATAGACTCATAGTTAGTTATAGACTCATAGTTAGTTATAGACTCATAGTTAGTTCATAGTTAGTTATAGACTCATAGTTAGTTATAGACTCATAGTTAGTTATAGACTCATAGTTAGTTATAGACTCATAGTTAGTTATAGACTCATAGTTAGTTATAGACTCATAGTTAGTTATAGACTCATAGTTAGTTATAGACTCATAGTTAGTTCATAGATAGTTATAGACTCATAGTTAGTTATAGACCCATAGTTAGTTCCAGCATGGAGTTCCAAAAATATTCGGACAGTGATGTTTATTGTTTTGGCTGTACACTGAAATGTGTGAAATGACTATGAGGTTAAAGTGCAGACTGTCAGCTTTAGTTTGAGGATATTTTCATCAATATCAGGTGTACCGTTTACAAATTACAGTACTTCTTGTACATACAGTAGTCCCTCCATTTTAGGGGACCGAAAGTATTGGTACAAATTCATTATATGTGAATTAAAGTTGTCACAAGTGTAGTATTTAGTCCCATATTCATAGCACACAATGACTACATCAAGCTTGAGACTCTACAGACTTGTTGGTTGTATTTGCTGTTTGTTTTGGTTGTGTTTCAGATTATTTTGTGCCCAATAGAAATTAATGGTAAATAATATATTGTGTCATTTTGGAGTCACTTCTATTGTAAATTAGAATAGAAAACGTCTGCTAAACATTTCTACATGGACGTTACCATGATTACGGATAATCCTGAATTAATTGAGACACACAAATATCATACTCCCCCCAAAATGCTAACCCCAACGTTATTGTAATGGTGAGAGGTGAGCATGTCTTGGGGGTATGATATAAAATGCTAACCTCCCCTGTTATTGTAATGGTGAGAGGTGAGCATGTCTTGGGGGTATGATATAAAATACTAACCTCCCCTGTTATTGGTAATGGTGAGAGGTGAGCATGTCTTGGGGGTATGATATAAAATGCTAACCCCAATGTTATTGTAATGGTGAGAGGTGAGCATGTCTTGGAGGTATGATATAAAATGCTAACCTCCCCTGTTATTGGTAATGGTGAGAGGTGAGCATGTCTTGGGGGTATGATATAAAATGCTAACCCCAATGTTATTGTAATGGTGAGAGGTTAGCATGTCTTGGGGGTATGATATAAAATGCTAACCTCCCCTGTTATTGTAATGGTGAGAGGTTAGCATGTCTTGGAGGTATGATATAAAATGCTAACCTCCCCTGTTATTGTAATGGTGAGAGGTGAGCATGTCTTGGGGGTATGATATAAAATGCTAACCCCAATGTTATTGTAATGGTGAGAGGTGAGCATGTCTTGGGGGTATGATATAAAATGCTAACCCCAATGTTATTGTAATGGTGAGAGGTGAGCATGTCTTGGGGGTATGATATAAAATGCTAACCCCAATGTTATTGTAATGATGAGAGGTGAGCATGTCTTGTGCTGAATGTCCTGGTACTGCACTGTAGTGTGACTCGGTAATTGTATTTTATTTGTTTAATTTGGACCTTTATTTAACTAGGCAAGTCAGTTAAAACTTCTCTAGGATAGGGGGCAGCAAATTCACTATTGGATAAATAGCGTGCCTAATTTCAACTTCCTTCTACTCATCCCCAGAATATAAGATATGCATATTATTAGTAGATTTGGATAGAAAACACTCTGAAGTTTCTTAAACTGTTTGAATCATGTCTGTAAGTATAACAGAACTTAGGTAGCAGGCAAAACCCCGAGGACTAACAATTATTATTATTTTTTTTTTTTAAGTCACTGTCTGTTCACTGTTTTCAGTGCCTACCGCTTCCACTGGATGTCACCACTCTTTGGAAATAGGTTGAGGTTATTCCTTCGTGCAATGAAGAAGTGAGGCCACCTGGAAACAGTGTAACGTCATGTGTACTGTTTGAGAGTTGCGCATGACTAGAAAAGTAGCGTTAGTTTGTTGATCTCCTGTATTGAAAACAGATAGACCCGTCTTCAATTTGATCGATTATTAACATTTACAAATACCTTAAGTTGTATTACAAAAGTAGTTTGAAATGTTTTGGCAAAGTTTAGAGGTAATTTTTGAGATATTTTGTAGTGACTTTGCGCAAATTGGAAGCTGTTTTTTTCTGGATCAACCGCGCCAAATAAATGGACAATTTGGATATATATGGACGGAATTAATCGAACAAAAGGACCATTTGTGATGTTTATGGGACATATTGGAGTGCCAACAAAAGAATCTCGTCAAAGGTAAGGCATGATTTATATTTTCTTTCTGCGTTTTGTGTCGTGCCTGCAGTGTTGAAATATGCTACACTCTCTTTATTTACTGTTGTGCTATCATCAGATAATAGCATCTTATGCTTTCGCTGAAAAGCCTTTTTGAAATCTGACATGGTGGCTGGATTCACAACGAGTGTAGCTTTAATTTGGTATCTTACATGTGTGATTTAATGAAAGTTTGATTTTATATCATTTTTTTGAATTTGGCGCTCTACATTTTCCCTGGCTATTGGCCAAGTGGGACGGTAGCGTCCCACATATCCTAGAGAAGTTTTAAGAACAAATTCTAGTTACAATGTCGGCCTACACCGGCCAAACCCGGACGACGCTGGGCCAACTGTGCGCCGCCCTGTGGGACTCCCAATCACGGCCAGTTATGATACAGCTGGATTCTGACATGTCTAGCACTGAGATGCAGTGCCTTAGATCGCTGCGCCACTCAGGAGCCCCAACATCTGTCATGTGTCAAACTGTATGTGAGAGAGTGTCACACCCATCTTGTGCTTGTCTCCTCACCCCTCCAGGTGTCACTCATTTTCCCCATTATCCCCTGTGTATTTATACCTGTGTTCTCTGTTTGTCTGTTGCCAGTTCATCTTGTCTCGTCAAGCCTACCAGTGTGTCTTTTCCCGTACTCGTGTTCTCTCCAGTCTCTCCTGTTTTCTAGTTTTTTGAGCATTCTGCCTGCCCTGACCCTGACCCTGACCCTGACCCTGAGCCTGCCGTTCTGTACCTTACTGACTTTGCCCTGGATCACTGACCTCTGCCTGTCCTTGACCTGACCCTGAGCCAGCCTGCCGTTCTGTACCTTACTGACTCTGCCCTGTATCACTGACCTCTGCCTGTCCTTGACCTGTCGTCGTTTGTCTGCCCCTCTGTTTTGTCAATAAACATCTGTGATTCGAACTGTCTGCATCTGGGTCTTATCCTGAATCGTGATAGAGAGGCTATGCAGCATGTGGAGTCCCTGATGTTCTCCCTGGCCGTGTCACACGTGGCTGTATTATTTATCACTTTTAATTGTTCCAAGCTGCTCGCTTTTCATTTGGCACAGCATCTATTTGGGCAGCTGCATATGCGCCAGAGCATGCTAGGTTCACCTACCCTGCTCAAACCTATAGAGGCTGTTTTCTCCCCGTTCAACCCTGTTTCAACCAGTTTCTCCCCACACAGAGAATGGAGGAGGGGAGGAAGGAGAGAGAGAGGAGAGGAGAGGGGAGGGGAGGAGATGGAGGGGGGAGAGTGGGAGGAGGGAGAAGAGGAGGGGGAAAGAGAGGAGAGGAGAGGGGGGGATATGGAGGGGGGAGAGTGGGAGGAGAGGAGAGGGGAGGGGAGGAGATGGAGGGGGGAGAGTGGGAGGAGGGAGAAGAGGTGGGGGAAAGAGAGGAGAGAGAGGAGAGGGGAGGAGATGGAGATGGAGGGGGGGAGAGTGGGAGGAGGGAGAAGAGGTGGAGGAAAGAGAGGAGAGAGAGGAGAGGGGAGGAGATGGAGATGGAGGTGGGAGAGTGGGAGGAGGGAGAAGAGGTGGAGGAAAGAGAGGAGAGAGAGGAGAGGGGAGGGGAGGAGATGGAGGTGGGAGAGTGGGAGGAGGGAGAAGAGGCGGGTGAATGAGAGGAGAGAGAGGAGAGTGGAGGAGATGGAGATGGAGGTGGGAGAGTGGGAGGAGGGCGAAGAGGTGGGGGAAAGAGAGGAGAGAGAGGAGAGGGGAGGAGATGGAGATGGAGGTGGGAGAGTGGGAGGAGGGAGAAGAGGTGGGGGAAAGAGAGGAGAGAGAGGAGAGGGGAGTGGGGAGGGAAGAGAGGAGAGGGAGAGAGAGAAAGATTAGCAGAGACAGCATGGGGTTAGTGATCGAAGGAGTCAACAACTCTGCTGAGCGTACAACCAGAGAAGATGAACTGTTGGAAGGCATTTCAGGCCATTCTACATGAACAGAGGTTATAATTAGTGTCTACGCAGCTGCAGTGTAGTATGCATACTGTATAGAGGACACGGCCAAGACAGCCTCTGAGGCCTCTTCCAGAGATCTCTTCTTAAACTGACTAGAGGTCTTGCTGTTTGTTCTCCAATAGCCAGAGGAAGCATCCAACATCTCCATCCCAAGTAGAACCCTGTTACCTTTACAGTGCACTTCTTTTCACCAAGGCCCATAGGGCTCTGATCAAAAGTAGTGCACTATATAGGGAATAGGGTGCCATGTGGGACACATGGCACCCTGTACAGTGGCCTTTTCAAGAGATCTCATCCTGAAGGAGTTTATGGTCGTAGTGTGTGTTCTCCAACAGCCAGATAGAGCCAGAAGACACATCCAATAACCCCCACACAACACACAGCCTCTGGTTAAAGCCTCTCTCTCTTCTACAAGACACAACCTCTGGTTAAAGCCTCTCTCTACCACAACACACAACCTCTGGTTAAAGCCTCTCTCTCTTCTACAACACACAACCTCTGGTTAAAGCCTCTCTCTACCACAACACACAACCTCTGGTTAAAGCCTCTCTCTCTTCTACAACACACAACCTCTGGTTAAAGCCTCTCTCTACCACAACACACAACCTCTGGTTAAAGCCTCTCTCTACCACAACACACAACCTCTGGTTAAAGCCTCTCTCTACCACAACCTCTGGTTAAAGCCTCTCTCTCTTCTACAAGACACAACCTCTGGTTAAAGTCTCTCTCTCTCTACCACAACACACAACCTCTGGTTAAAGCCTCTCTCTACCACAACACACAACCTCTGGTTAAAGTCTCTCTCTCTACCACAACACACAACCTCTGGTTAAAGTCTCTCTTTCTACCACAACACACAACCTCTGGTTAAAGCCTCTCTCTACCACAACACACAACCTCTGGTTAAAGTCTCTCTCTCTACCACAACACGCAACCTCTGGTTAAAGTCTCTCTCTCTCCCACAACACACAACCTCTGGTTAAAGTCTCTCTCTCTCCCACAACACGCAACCTCTGGTTAAAGTCTCTCTCTCTCCCACAACACACAACCTCTGGTTAAAGTCTCTCTCTCTCTCTCTCTACCACAACACACAACCTCTGGTTAAAGTCTCTCTCTCTACCACAACACACAACCTCTGGTTAAAGTCTCTCTCTCTTCCACAACACACAACCTCTGGTTAAAGTCTCTCTCTCTCTACCACAACCTCTGGTTAAAGTCTCTCTCTCTCTACCACAACACACAACCTCTGGTTAAAGTCTCTCTCTCTTACACAACACACAACCTCTGGTTAAAGTCTCTCTCTCTTCCACAACACACAACCTCTGGTTAAAGTCTCTCTCTCTCTCGTCCACAACACACAACCTCTGATTAAAGTCTCTCTCTCGTCCACAACACACAACCTCTGGTTAAAGTCTCTCTCTCTACCACAACACACAACCTCTGGTTAAAGTCTCTCTCTCTACCACAACACACAACCTCTGGTTAAAGTCTCTCTCTCTACCACAACACACAACCTCTGGTTAAAGTCTCTCTCTCTCTCCCACAACACACAGCCTCTGGTTAAAGTCTCTCTCTCTACCACAACACACAACCTCTGGTTAAAGTCTCTCTCTCTTCCACAACACACAACCTCTGGTTAAAGTGAGCAAATATCTGGAGCTGTGGCTGCAGCCAACAAGGTGCTTGTACAAGGAACCTTAGAGACAAGACAATAAACCTCCAGAAGGAACCATAGAGACAATAAACCTCTAGAAGGAACCATAGAGACAATACACCTCTAGAAGGAACCACAGAGACAATAAACCTCTAGACGGAACCATAGAGACAATACACCTCTAGAATGAACCATAGAGACAATACACCTCTAGAAGGAACCATAGAGACAATAAACCTCTAGAAGGAACCATAGAGACAATACACCTCTAGAAGGAACCATAGAGACAATACACCTCTAGAATGAACCATAGAGACAATACACCTCTAGAAGGAACCACAGAGACAATACACCTCTAGAAGGAACCACAGAGACAATACACCTCTAGAAGGAACCACAGAGACAATAAACCTCTAGAAAGAACCACAGAGACAATAAACCTCTAGAAGGAACCATAGAGACAATAAACCTCTAGAAGGAACCATAGAGACAATACACCTCTAGAAGGAACCACAGAGACAATAAACCTCTAGAAGGAACCATAGAGACAAGACAATAAACCAGATGAGACCTAAGGTTAGACTCATAACGTGGATTGCACTAACATGGTTTTATCTTAGATTAGAGCTGATCTATATTTTGTACATCTATTTTTAGATTTAACAACCCCCCCACCCTCTATAACAACCACCCACCTTCCATAACAACCATCCCAACCTCTATAACCACCCACCTTCCATCATAACCACCCAACCTTCCATAACAACCACCCCACCTTCCATAACAACCACCCCACCTTCCATCATAACCACCCCACCTTCCATAACAACCACCCCACCTTCCATAACAACCATCCCAACCTCTATAACCACCCACCTTCCATCATAACCACCCAACCTTCCATAACAACCACCCCACCTTCCATCATAACCACCCAACCTTCCATAACAACCATCCCAACCTCCATAACAACCACTCCACCTTCCATAACAACCATCCCAACCTCTATAACAACCACCCCACCTTCCATAACAACCATCCCAACCTCCATAACAACCACCCCACCTTCCATCACAACCACCCCACCTTCCATAACAACCATCCCAACCTCTATAACAACCACCCCACCTTCCATAACAACCATCCCAACCTCCATAACAACCACCCCACCTTCCATAACAACCATCCCACCCTCTACAACAACCACCCCACCTTCCATAACAACCACCCACCCTCTATAACAACCACCCACCTTCCATAACAACCACCCCACCTTCCATTACAACCACCCCACCTTCCATAACAACCATCCCAACCTCCATAACAACCACCCCACCTTCCATAACAACCATCCCAACCTCCATAACAACCACTCCACCTTCCATAACAACCATCCCACCCTCTACAACAACCACCCCACCTTCCATAACAACCATCCCAACCTCCATAACAACCACCCCACCTTCCATAACAACCATCCCAACCTCTATAACAACCACCCCACCTTCCATAACAACCATCCCAACCTCCATAACAACCACTCCACCTTCCATAACAACCATCCCAACCTCCATAACAACCACCCCACCTTCCATCACAACCACCCCACCTTCCATAACAACCATCCCAACCTCTATAACAACCACCCCACCTTCCATAACAACCATCCCACCTTCCATTACAACCACCCCACCTTCCATAACAACCATCCCAACCTCCATAACAACCACCCCACCTTCCATAACAACCATCCCAACCTCCATAACAACCACTCCACCTTCCATAACAACCATCCCACCCTCTACAACAACCACCCCACCTTCCATAACAACCATCCCAACCTCCATAACAACCACCCCACCTTCCATAACAACCATCCCAACCTCTATAACAACCACCCCACCTTCCATAACAACCATCCCAACCTCCATAACAACCACTCCACCTTCCATAACAACCATCCCAACCTCCATAACAACCACCCCACCTTCCATCACAACCACCCCACCTTCCATAACAACCATCCCAACCTCTATAACAACCACCCCACCTTCCATAACAACCATCCCAACCTCCATAACAACCACTCCACCTTCCATAACAACCATCCCACCCTCTATAACAACCACCCCACCTTCCATCACAACCACCCCACCTTCCATAACAACCATCCCAACCTCTATAACAACCACCCCACCTTCCATCACAACCACCCCACCTTCCATAACAACCATCCCACCCTCTACAACAACCACCCCACCTTCCATAACAACCATCCCAACCTCCATAACAACCACTCCACCTTCCATAACAACCATCCCACCCTCTATAACAACCACCCCACCTTACATAACAACCACTCCACCTTCCATAACAACCATCCCACCCTCTATAACAACCACCCCACCTTCCATAACAACCACCCCACCTTCCATAACAACCATCCCACCCTCTATAACAACCACCCCACCTTCCATAACAACCACCCCACCTTCCATAACAACCACCCCACCTTCCATAACAACCACCCCACCTTCCATAACAACCACTTTACCCTCTATAACAACCACCCCACCTTCCATAACAACCACCCCACCTTCCATAACAACCACTCCACCCTCTATAACAACCCCATCACCCTCCATAACAACCACCCCACCTTCCATCATAACCACCCCACCTTCCAAAACAACCATCCCACCCTCTATAACAACCACCCCACCTTCCATAACAACCATCCCACCCTCTATAACAACCACCCCACCTTCCATAACAACCATCCCACCCTCCATAACAACCACCCCACCTTCCATCATAACCACCCCACCTTCCAAAACAACCATCCCACCCTCTATAACAACCACCCCACCCTCCATAACAACCACCCACCCTCTATAACAACCACTCATACTTTCATAACAACCACCCCACCCTCCATAACAACCACTCCACCTTCCATAACAACCATCCCATCTTCCATAACAACCACCCCACTCTCCATAACAATAGCACCAACAGCCATTTACTTCCTGATCCAGCAGTTTCTAACAGGTAACATCTAACAATTTCACACAAAAAAACAAATATCTAACAAATTCCACAACAAAATCTAATACACACAATCTAGTAAAGGAACAGAATGATAATATATCAGTATAAAATATATGGATGAGCAGTGACAGAGCGGCTAAGATGCAATAGATAGTGAAGGATACAGTATACAGTATATACATATGAGATGAGTAATGTGAGATATGTAAACATTATTAAAGTGACATTATTAAAGTGACTAGTGTTCCATTTATTAAAGTGGCCAATGATATCAAGTCTGTAGGTAGGCAGCCGCCTCTCTGTGCTAGCAGTGGCTGTTTAACAATCTGAAGGCCTTGAGATAGAAGCTGTTTTTCAATCTCTCTGTCCCAGGTTTGATGCACCAGTACTGACCTCGCCTTCTGGATGGGAGCGGGGTGAACAGGCAGTGGCTCGGGTGGTTGTTGTCCTTGATGATCTTTATGGCCTTCCTGTGACATCGGGTGCTGCAGGTGTCATGGAGGGCAGGTAGTTTGCCCCCGGTGAAGCGTTGTGCAGACCGCACCACCCTCTGGAGAGCCTTACGGTTGAGGGAGGTGCAGCTGCTGTACCAGGCTGTGATACAGCCCGACAGGATGCTCTCAATTGTGCACATGTAAAAGTTAGTGAGGATTTTAGGCGACAAGCCACATTTTTCAGCCTCCTGAGGTTGAAGAGGCGCTGTTGCGCCTTCTTCACCACTCTGTCTGTGTGCGCGGTCTATTTCAGTTTGTCGGTGATATGTACACCGAGGAACTAAAAACTTTCTACCTTCTCCACTGCTGTCCCATCGATGTGGATAAGGGGGGTGCTCCCTTTGCTGTTTCCTGAAGTCCACGATCATCTCTTTTGTTTTGTTGACATTGAGTGAGAGGTTATTTTCCTGACATCACACTCTGAGGGCCCTCACCCCCCTGTAGGCCGTCTCGTCGCTGTTGGTAATCAAGCCTACCACTGTACAGGAGAGGGCTGAAAACGCACCCGTGTGGTAGTTTCCTACCCTCACCACATGGGGGCGGCCTGTCACGAAGTCCAGGACCCATTTGCACAGGGCGGGGTCGAGACCCAGGGCCTCAAGCTTAATGATGAGTTTGGAGGGTACTATGGTGTTGAATAATGAGCTGTAGTCAATGAACAGCATTCTTACATAGGTATTCCTCTTGTCCAGATGGGATAGGGCATTGTGCAGTGTGATGGCGATTGCATCGCCTGTGGACCTATTGGGGCGGTACGCAAATTGGAGTGGGTCTAGGGTGACAGGTAGGGTGGAGGTGATATGATCCTTGACTGGTCTCGCAAAGCACTTCATAATGACAGAAGTGAGTGCTACGGGGCGATAGTCATTTAGTCGGTCACCTTAGCTTTCTTGGGAACAGGAACAATGGTGGCCATCTTGAAGCATGTGGGGACAGCAGACTGGGATTGATTGAATATGTCCGTAAACACAACCGCCAGCTGGTCTGCGCATGATCTGAGTACGCGGCTAGCGATGCCGTCTGGGCCGGCAGCTTTGTGAGAGTTAACACGTTTAAATATTTTATGTCGGCCACGGAAGAGAGCCCACAGTCTTTGTTAGCGCGCGGAGTTGGGGGCACTGTATTGTTCTCAAAGTGCGCAAGTTTAATTTGTCTGTGAGCGAGACGTCGATGTCCGATACAGGGACGGTTTTCTTTATGTAATCCGTAATTGTCTGTAGACCCTGCCACATACGTCTCGTGTTTGAGCCATTGAATTGCGACTCCACTTTGTATCTATACTGACGCTTTGCTTGTTTGATTGCCTTATGGAGGAAATAACTACACTGTTTGTATTCGGCCATGTTTCCAGTCACCTTGCCATGATTAAATGCGTACCTGCTTGGTACCTGCTTTCAGTTTGACCGTATGCTGCCATCAACCCACGGTTTCTGTTTAGGGAAGGTTTTAATAGTCACAGTGGGTACAACATCTCCTATACACTTCCTTATAAACTCGCTCACCGAGTCAGTGTATTGTCTGAGGCTACCTGGAACATATCCCAGTCCATGTGATTGAAGCAATCTTGAAGCGTGGAATCTGATTAGTCAGACCAGAGTTGGATAGACCTCAGCACGGGCGCTTCCTGTTTTAGTTTATGCCTATAGGAGGGGAGCAACAAGATGGAGTCATGGTCAGATTTGCCAAAGGAGGGTGGGGGAGGGCATTTTATGTATTGCGGAAGTTACAGTAGCAGTGGTCGAGCGTGTTACTCGCTCATGTACTGCTATCAATATACTGATAGAATTTAGGTAGCCTTGTTCTCAGATTAGCTTTGTTATAATCCCCAGCTACAACAGCCTTATGATATATGATTTCCAGTTTTTATTTGTATTTTTTATTTCACCTTTATTTAACCAGGTAGGCCAGTTGAGAACAAGTTCTCATTTACAACTGCGACCTGGCCAAGATTAAGCAAAGCAGTGCGACACAAACAACAACACAGAGTTACACATGGAATAAACAAACGTACAGTTAATAACACAATAGAAAAGTCTATATACAGTGTGTGCAAATGAGGTAACATTAGGGAGGTAAGGCAATAAAGTCATAGGGGCGAAATAATTACAATTTAGAAATTAAACACTGGAGTGATAGATGTGCAGAAGATTAATGTGCAAAGGAGCAAAAAAAACAAAAAAAAAACAATATGGGGATGAGGTAGTTGGGTGGGCCATTTACAGATGGGCTATGTAATGTGTAATGATCTGTAAGCTGCTCTGACAGCTGATGCTTAAAGTCAGTGAGGGAGATATGAGTCTCCAGCTTCAGTGATTTATGCAAATACAAATACTGCAGTGTGCGTAAAGTCCAGTGAAGTTCATTGATGGCCGTCTTGGTATCCGCTTGCGGGGGGGATATACCCGACTGTGACGATAACCGAGGAGAGTTCTCTTGGGAGATAATACGGTCTGCATTTTATTGTGAGGAATTCTAGGTCAGGTGAACAAAAGGACTTGAGTTATTGTAATGTTGTTACAATTACACAATGAGTCGTTAATCATGAACAATACATCCCTGCCCTTCTTCTTACCAGAGAGATGTTTGTTCCTGTCGGTGTGATGAATGTCCCTGTCGGCGTGATGCGCGACAGCATGTCTCTAGCTAGCCATGTCTCCGTGAAACAGAGTATGTTACAATCCCGGATATCTCTTTGGAAAGCAGCTCTTGCCCTAATTTCGTCTACTTTGTTAACTATGGGCCGGACATTAGCGTGTAATATACTGGGAAGCGCTGGGTGGTGTGCGCGCATCCGAAGCCTCACTAGAAGACCGCTCCGGCACCCTCTCCTCCGACGGCGTTGTTTTGGGTCGGCCTCTGGAATCAGTTCAAATGACCTGGGAGGTGCAGACAAAGGATCTGCTTTGGGAAAGTTGTATTCCTGGTCGTAGTGCTGGTTGTGCTGGTAAGTTGACGTCTCTCTGATATCCAATAGTTGTTCCCGACTGTATGTAATACCACTTAAGGTTTTCTGGTCTAACAATGTAAGAAATAATACATACAAAAAACAAAATACTGCAGAGTTTCCTAAGGACTTGAAGCGAAGCTGCTATCTCTATCGGCGTCATCTTGCAACCTACTTCAATCTGATGTTGAAGTAGTGTGACTATTAATATCCTGGAGTCCGGGGGCAGTCACCTTCTCACAACAATACATCTGAAACGGTCATCATGTACCCTTGGTTTCACTCACACACGCACGCACGCACACACACACACACGCACACACGCACACACGCGCACGCGCACACGCGCACACGCGCACACGAACACACACGCACACGCACATGCGCACATCACACACGAGCACACGCACGCGCGCACACACACACACACACACACAGCCTCTTTTGAACAGTGTTATAGATGCAGACATCACGTCAAGCCTGTCTCATTCCAGAGGTAATGAATTCATCTAACAGCCTTCAGTAAACAGCTCAGATGAATAAACAGTAGACTGTCTGTCTGCCTCTCAGTGTGCTGTGGGATCAGATCCGTGACACATGTCATGATCCGTTGGTGATCAGATAGTGTGTCAGGGACCCTTTAGATTCAGTCAACTATGTGTGTTAGAGTGGACTGAATGTATCGTCATTCTCCTTGTAATCCACCATGAAATCAGGGTGATATATCAGAACTGTAGCTAACACATGTCAAGTTAGATGCCTTTTCTGGTGTGTGTGTGTGTGTGTGTGTGTGTGTGTGTGTGTGTGTGTGTGTGTGTGTGTTTGCACTAGGAAGTGGCATCGCACGGTGAAACATAGGAAGCCATTCACTTTCAAGGGAAGGAAAGGAGAGAAGAGGGGAGCGATGCGAGCACCGGCGAGGGAGCTGAACACGGAGGGCCTAAAGTTAGGGGGCTGAACACGGAGGGCCTAAAGTTAGGGGGCTGAACACGGAGGGCCTAAAGTTGGGGAGCTGAACACGACGGGCCTAAAGTTAGGGGGCTGAACACGGAGGGCCTAAAGTTAGGGAGCTGAACACAGCGGGCCTAAAGATGGGGAGCTGAACACAGCGGGCCTAAAGTTAGGGGGCTGAACACGGCGGGCCTAAAGTTAGGGGGCTGAACACGGCGGGCCTAAAGTTAGGGGGCTGAACACGGCGGGCCTAAAGTTAGGGGGCTGAACACGGCGGGCCTAAAGATGGGGAGCTGAACAGGGCGGGCCTAAAGATGAGGGAGCTGAAAACGGCGGGCCTAAAGATGGGGAGCTGAACACAGCGGGCCTAAAGATTGGGGGGCTGAACACGGCGGGCCTAAAGATGGGGAGCTGAACACAGCGGGCCTAAAGATGGGGGAGCTGAACACAGCGGGCCTAAAGATGGGGGGCTGAACACGGCGGGCCTAAAGTTAGGGGGCTGAACACGGCGGGCCTAAAGTTAGGGGGCTGAACACGGCGGGCCTAAAGATGGGGAGCTGAACACGGCGGGCCTAAAGATGATGGAGCTGAACACGGCGGGCCTAAAGATGGGGGAGCTGAACACGGCGGGCCTAAAGTTAGGGGGCTGAACACGGCGGGCCTAAAGATGATGGAGCTGAACACGGCGGGCCTAAAGTTAGGGGGCTGAACACGGCGGGCCTAAAGATGATGGAGCTGAACACGGCGGGCCTAAAGTTAGGGGGCTGAACACAGCGGGCCTAAAGATGAGGGGCTGAACACGGCGGGCCTAAAGATGGGGAGCTGAACACGGCGGGCCTAAAGATGGGGAGCTGAACACGGCGGGTCTAAAGATGGGGAGCTGAACACGGCGGGCCTAAAGATGGGGAGCTGAACACGGCGGGTCTAAAGATGGGGAGCTGAACACGGCGGGCCTAAAGATGAGGGAGCTGAACACGGCGGGCCTAAAGTTAGGGGGCTGAACACGGCGGGCCTAAAGATGGGGAGCTGAACACAGCGGGCCTAAAGATAATGGAGCTGAACACGGCGGGCCTAAAGATGGGGAGCTGAACACGGCGGGCCTAAAGATAATGGAGCTGAACACAGCGGGCCTAAAGTTAGGGAGCTGAACACAGCGGGCCTAAAGTTAGGGGGCTGAACACGGCGGGTCTAAAGATGGGGGAGCTGAACACGGCGGGCCTAAAGATGGGGAGCTGAACACGGCGGGTCTAAAGTTAGGGGGCTGAACATGGCGGGCCTAAAGTTGATTGAGCTGAACAGGGCGGGCCTAAAGATGATGGAGCTGAACACGGCGGGCCTAAAGTTAGGGGGCTGAACATGGCGGGCCTAAAGTTGATTGAGCTGAACAGGGCGGGCCTAAAGTTAGGGGGCTGAACACGACGGGCCTAAAGTTAGGGAGCTGAACACGGCGGGCCTAAAGTTAGGGGGCTGAACACGGCGGGCCTAATGATGGGGAGGTGAACACGGCGGGCCTAAAGTTGGGGGGCTGAACACGGCGGGTCTAAAGATGGAGAGCTGAACACGGCGGGCCTAAAGATGGGGAGCTGAACAGGGCGGGCCTAAAGATGGGGAGCTGAACACGGCGGGTCTAAAGATGGAGAGCTGAACACGGCGGGCCTAAAGTTAGGGGAGCTGAACAGGGCGGGCCTAAAGATGATGGAGCTGAACAGGGCGGGTCTAAAGTTGGGGAGCTGAACACGGCGGGCCTAAAGTTAGGGGAGCTGAACAGGGCGGGCCTAAAGATGATGGAGCTGAACACGGCGGGCCTAAAGTTAGGGGAGCTGAACAGGGCGGGCCTAAAGATGATGGAGCTGAACACGGCGGGCCTAAAGATGGGGAACTGAACACGGCGGGCCTAAAGTTAGGGGAGCTGAACAGGGCGGGCCTAAAGATGATGGAGCTGAACAGGGCGGGTCTAAAGTTGGGGAGCTGAACAGGGCGGGCCTAAAGATGGGGAGCTGAACACGGCGGGCCTAAAGATGGGGAGCTGAACACGGCGGGCCTAAAGATGGGGAGCTGAACACAGCGGGCCTAAAGTTGGGGAGCTGAACACGGCGGGCCTAAAGTTGGGGAGCTGAACACGGCGGGCCTAAAGTTGATGGAGCTGAACAGGGCGGGCCTAAAGTTGGGGAGCTGAACACGGCGGGCCTAAAGATGGGGAGCTGAACACGGCGGGCCTAAAGTTGAGGAAAGCTGAACAGGGTGGGCCTAATGATGGGGAGCTGAACACGGCGGGCCTAAAGTTGGGGAGCTGAACACGGCGGGCCTAATGATGGGGAGCTGAACACGGCGGGCCTAAAGATGATGGAGCTGAACAGGGCGGGACTAAAGTTGGGGAGCTGAACAGGGCGGGCCTAAAGTTGAGGAAAGCTGAACAGGGTGGGCCTAAAGTTGGGGAGCTGAACAGGGCGGGTCTAAAGTTGGGGAGCTGAACAGGGCGGGCCTAAAGTTGGGGAGCTGAACAGGGCGGGCCTAAAGATGGGGAGCTGAACAGGGCGGGCCTAAAGATGGGGAGCTGAACAGGGCGGGCCTAAAGATGGGGAGCTGAACAGGGCGGGTCTAAAGTTGGGGAGCTGAACACGGCGGGTCTAAAGTTGGGGAGCTGAACACGGCGGGTCTAAAGATGGGGAGCTGAACACGGCGGGCCTAAAGTTAGGGAACTGAACACAGCGGGCCAAAAGATGGGGAGCTGAACACGGCGGGTCTAAAGATGAGGGAGCTGAACACGGCGGGTCTAAAGATGAGGGAGCTGAACACGGCGGGCCTAAAGATGGGGAGCTGAACACGGCGGCCCTAAAGTTAGGGGGCTGAACACGGCGGGCCTAAAGATGAGGGAGCTGAACACGGAGGGCCTAAAGTTAGGGAGCTGAACACAGCGGGCCTAAAGTTAGGGGGCTGAACACGGCGGGCCTAAAGATGGGGAGCTGAACACGGCGGGCCTAAAGATGGGGAGCTGAACACAGCGGGCATAAAGATGAGGGAGCTGAACACGGCGGGCATAAAGATGAGGGAGCTGAACACGGCGGGCCTAAAGATGATGGAGCTGAACACGGCGGGCCTAAAGTTAGGGGGAGCTGAACACGGCGGGCCTAAAGATGGGGGGCTGAACACGGCGGGCCTAAAGTTGGGGAGCTGAACACAGCGGGCCTAAAGTTGGGGAGCTGAACACAGCGGGCCTAAAGTTGGGGAGCTGAACACAGCGGGCCTAAAGATGGGGAGCTGAACACGGCGGGCCTAAAGTTAGGGGGAGCTGAACACGGCGGGCCTAAAGTTGGGGGGCTGAACACGGCGGGCCTAAAGTTGGGGAGCTGAACACAGCGGGTCTAAAGATGGGGAGCTGAACACGGCGGGCCTAAAGATGGGGAGCTGAACATGGCGGGCCTAAAGATGGGGAGCTGAACATGGCGGGCCTAAAGATGGGGAGCTGAACAGGGCGGGCCTAAAGATGGGGAGCTGAACAGGGCGGGCCTAAAGATGGGGAGCTGAACATGGCGGGCCTAAAGATGGGGAGCTGAACATGGCGGGCCTAAAGTTGGGGAGCTGAACACGGCGGGCCTAAAGTTGGGGGGCTGAACAGGGCGGGCCTAAAGTTGGGGGGCTGAACAGGGCGGGCCTAAAGTTGGGGAGCTGAACACGGCGGGCCTAAAGTTGGGGGGCTGAACAGGGCGGGCCTAAAGTTGGGGAGCTGAACAGGGCGGGCCTAAAGATGGGGGGCTGAACAGGGCGGGCCTAAAGTTGGGGAGCTGAACACGGCGGGCCTAATGATGGGGAGCTGAACACGGCGGGCCTAAAGATGGGGGGCTGAACAGGGCGGGCCTAATGATGGGGAGCTGAACACGGCGGGCCTAAAGATGGGGGGCTGAACACGGCGGGCCTAATGATGGGGAGCTGAACACGGCGGGCCTAAAGATGGGGGGCTGAACAGGGCGGGCCTAAAGATGGGGGGCTGAACAGGGCGGGCCTAAAGTTGGGGAGCTGAACAGGGCGGGCCTAAAGTTGGGGGGCTGAACAGGGCGGGCCTAAAGATGGGGGGCTGAACAGGGCGGGCCTAAAGTTGGGGAGCTGAACAGGGCGGGCCTAAAGTTGGGGAGCTGAACAGGGCGGGCCTAAAGTTGGGGGGCTGAACAGGGCGGGCCTAAAGATGATGGAGCTGAACACGGCGGGCCTAAAGATGATGGAGCTGAACACGGCGGGCCTAAAGATGATGGGGCTGAACACGGCGGGCCTAAAGATGATGGAGCTGAACACGGCGGGCCTAAAGTTGGGGAGCTGAACAGGGCGGGCCTAAAGTTGGGGAGCTGAACACGGCGGGCCTAAAGATGATGGAGCTGAACACGGCGGGCCTAAAGATGATGGAGCTGAACACGGCGGGCCTAAAGTTGAGGGAGCTGAACACGGCGGGCCTAAAGATGGGGAGCTGAACACGGCGGGCCTAAAGATGATGGAGCTGAACACGGCGGGCCTAAAGTTGAGGGAGCTGAACACGGCGGGCCTAAAGATGGGGAGCTGAACACGGCGGGCCTAAAGTTGGGGAGCTGAACAGGGCGGGCCTAAAGATGGAGAGCTGAACACGGCGGGCCTAAAGATGGAGAGCTGAACACGGAGGGCCTAAAGTTGAGGGAGCTGAACACGGCGGGCCTAAAGTTGGGGAGCTGAACACGGCGGGCCTAATGATGGGGAGCTGAACACGGCGGGCCTAATGATGGGGAGCTGAACACGGCGGGCCTAAAGATGGGGAGCTGAACACGGCGGGCCTAAAGATGGAGAGCTGAACACGGAGGGCCTAAAGTTGAGGGAGCTGAACACGGCGGGCCTAAAGTTGGGGAGCTGAACACGGCGGGCCTAAAGTTGGGGAGCTGAACAGGGCGGGCCTAAAGATGGAGAGCTGAACACGGCGGGCCTAAAGATGGAGAGCTGAACACGGCGGGCCTAAAGATGGAGAGCTGAACACGGCGGGCCTAAAGATGGAGAGCTGAACACGGCGGGCCTAAAGATGGGGGGCTGAACAGGGCGGGCCTAAAGATGGGGGGCTGAACAGGGCGGGCCTAAAGCTGGGGAGCTGAACAGGGCGGGCCTAAAGCTGGGGAGCTGAACAGGGCGGGCCTAAAGATGGGGAGCTGAACAGGGCGGGCCTAAAGATGGGGGGCTGAACAGGGCGGGCCTAAAGTTGGGGAGCTGAACAGGGCGGGCCTAAAGATGGGGGGCTGAACAGGGCGGGCCTAAAGTTGGGGAGCTGAACAGGACGGGCCTAAAGTTGGGGAGCTGAACAGGGCGGGACTAAAGTTGGGGAAAGCTGAACAGGGCGGGCCTAAAGATGGGGAGCTGAACAGGGCGGGCCTAAAGTTGGCAAGCTGAACAGGGCGGGCCTAAAGTTGGCAAGCTGAACAGGGCGGGCCTAAAGTTGGCAAGCTGAACAGGGCGGGCCTAAAGTTGGGGAGCTGAACAGGGCGGGCCTAAAGTTGGCAAGCTGAACAGGGCGGGCCTAAAGTTGGGAAGCTGAACAGGGCGGGCCTAAAGTTGGGGAGCTGAACAGGGCGGGCCTAAAGTTGGGGAGCTGAACAGGGCGGGCCTAAAGTTGGCAAGCTGAACAGGGCGGGCCTAAAGTTGGGAAGCTGAACAGGGCGGGCCTAAAGTTGGGGAGCTGAACACGGCGGGCCTAAAGATGGGGAGCTGAACTTTTTTCAGATCCTCTGCGATATTGCGACGCCAGTGACCAATCAAAGCTCACCATAGCTTCCAACCCCTACTGGATTGGCTGACAATGTCTGTTGATACGTAGCACTACCTAGCTTGCTTGTTAGCACCCACGTGAGGGCGAGGCTAGCGTGGCTAGGAGAGTGGTGCTTGTATAGTGTAAACACACAGTCGGGACATATCAACTTGCTGCCCCCACACATTGACTCTGTACCGTTACCCCCTGTATATAGCCTCGCTGTTGTTATTTTACTGCTGCTCTAATTATTTCTTACTTTTATTTTTGGGGGTATGTTTCTTAAAACTCCATTGTTGGTTAAGGGCTTGTACGTAAGCATTTCACTGTAAGGTCTACACCTGTTGTATTCGGCGCATGTGACAAATAACATTTGATTTGATTTGATTTGCGATGTGAAAAACGTGATGTCTCTATCACTAGAGGAGCCGAGCCGATCTCAGGTGAAAACGACTTGGCAGGCAGAAAACACGAGGAGGCCATTATGCCAATTTAGAGCGAGTCAGGGGAGGCTTTCTTTGAAACACCACTTTTAAATCGCAGTCAGAACTGTGTACTCTCAATCTCTCTCTCTCTACAGCTACGTCTCCCTCAGACGCCAGGGCCTCAATGCATGATGGGAACAGCACAGGCAGACCTCAAAGCATTGGCATCCCCCCATCACTATCACACAGTATGTCACACACAACACAACACTCACAAACACACACACACACACACACTCACACAACAAACACACACTCACACAACAAACACACACTCACACAACACACCCACACACTCACACAACACACAACAAACACACACTCACACAACACACCCACACACTCACACAACACAACACACCCACACACTCACACAACACAACACACACACACACACACACACACACACACACACACACACACACACACACACACACACACACACACACACACACACACACACACACACACACACACACACACACACACACACACACACACACACACACACACACACACACACACACTATATGAATGTAGTAGGCCTATTTATAGACCACCATCCTGAGTAGTTTCCTGTTCCTTTATTTATTCATGTGTTTTTTTTTTTTCAGGTCCAGTCTCCCTTTTTTTTGCATCCTCCTGACATTGAAGTGAAGTGAGGTCTCTTTCTGTTTCTTTCTTCCGTAACGCTTTGGAGACTTGCTTTAGGGAACCGTCAGTCACGTATTCCACTGAACGAATCTCCCATGCAGACATCCATCCGTCCTTCCTCTCAGTCCGTTCGGTCACGAGGATATGAAGAGTAAGGCCCAACATTCTATCCCTCCGTTCTTCCTCTCAGTCCGTTCAGTCACGAGGATATGAAGAGTAAGGCCCAACATTCTATCCCTCCGTTCTTCCTCTCAGTCCGTTCAGTCACGAGGATATGAAGAGTAAGGCCCAACATTCTATCCCTCCGTCCTTCCTCTCAGTCCGTTCAGTCACGAGGATATGAAGAGTAAGGCATAACATTCTATCCCTCCGTCCTTCCTCTCAGTCCGTTCAGTCACGAGGATATGAAGAGTAAGGCCCAACATTCTATCCCTCCGTTCTTCCTCTCAGTCCGTTCAGTCACGAGGATATGAAGAGTAAGGCCCAACATTCTATCCCTCCGTTCTTCCTCTCAGTCCGTTCAGTGACGAGGATATGAAGAGTACGGCCCAACATTCTATCCCTCCGTCCTTCCTCTCAGTCCGTTCAGTCACGAGGATATGAAGAGTAAGGCCCAACATTCTATCCCTCCGTTCTTCCTCTCAGTCCGTTCGGTCACGAGGATATGAAGAGTAAGGCTCAACATTCTATCCCTCCGTCCTTCCTCTCAGTCCGTTCAGTCACGAGGATATGAAGAGTACGGCTCAACATTCTATCCCTCCGTTCTTCCTCTCAGTCCGTTCAGTCACGAGGATATGAAGAGTAAGGCCCAACATTCTATCCCTCCGTTCTTCCTCTCAGTCCGTTCGGTCACGAGGATATGAAGAGTAAGGCCCAACATTCTATCCCTCCGTTCTTCCTCTCAGTCCGTTCGGTCACGAGGATATGAAGAGTAAGGCCCAACATTCTATCCCTCCGTTCTTCCTCTCAGTCCGTTCAGTCACGAGGATATGAAGAGTACGGCTCAACATTCTATCCCTCCGTTCTTCCTCTCAGTCCGTTCAGTCACGAGGATATGAAGAGTACGGCTCAACATTCTATCCCTCCGTTCTTCCTCTCAGTCCGTTCAGTCACGACGATATGAAGAGTACGGCTCAACATTCTATCCCTCCGTCCTTCCTCTCAGTCCGTTCAGTCACGAGGATATGAAGAGTACGGCTCAACATTCTATCCCTCCGTTCTTCCTCTCAGTCCGTTCAGTCACGAGGATATGAAGAGTACGGCTCAACATTCTATCCCTCCGTCCTTCCTCTCAGTCCGTTCAGTCACGAGGATATGAAGAGTACGGCCCAACATTTTATCCCTCCGTTCTTCCTCTCAGTCCGTTCAGTCACGAGGATATGAAGAGTACGGCTCAACATTCTATCCCTCCGTCCTTTCTCTCAGTCCGTTCAGTCACGAGGATATGAAGAGCAAGGCCCAACATTCTATCCCTCCGTTCTTCCTCTCAGTCCGTTCGGTCACGAGGATATGAAGAGTACGGCTCAACATTCTATCCCTCCGTCCTTCCTCTCAGTCCGTTCGGTCACGAGGATATGAAGAGTACGGCCCAACATTCTATCCCTCCGTTCTTCCTCTCAGTCCGTTCGGTCACGAGGATATGAAGAGTACGGCTCAACATTCTATCCCTCCGTTCTTCCTCTCAGTCCGTTCAGTCACGAGGATATGAAGAGTAAGGCTCAACATTCTATCCCTCTGTCCTTCCTCTCAGTCCGTTCAGTCACGAGGATATGAAGAGTAAGGCCCAACAGTCTATCCCTCCGTTCTTCCTCTCAGTCCGATCGGTCACGAGGATATGAAGAGTAAGGCCCAACAGTCTATCCCTCCGTTCTTCCTCTCAGTCCGTTCGGTCACGAGGATATGAAGAGTAAGGCCCAACATTCTATCCCTCCGTTCTTCCTCTCAGTCCGTTCGGTCACGAGGATATGAAGAGTAAGGCCCAACATTCTATCCCTCCGTTCTTCCTCTCAGTCCGTTCGGTCACGAGGATATGAAGAGTAAGGCCCAACATTCTATCCCTCTGTTCTTCCTCTCAGTCCGTTCGGTCACGAGGATATGAAGAGTAAGGCCCAACATTCTATCCCTCCGTCCTTCCTCTCAGTCCGTTCAGTCACGAGGATATGAAGAGGACGGCTCAACATTCTATCCCTCCGTTTTTCCTCTCAGTCCGTTCAGTCACGAGGATATGAAGAGTAAGGCCCAACATTCTATCCCTCCGTCCTTCCTCTCAGTCCGTTCGGTCACGAGGATATGAAGAGTAAGGCCCAACATTCTATCCCTCCGTCCTTCCTCTCAGTCCGTTCGGTCACGAGGATATGAAGAGTAAGGCCCAACATTCTATCCCTCCGTTCTTCCTCTCAGTCCGTTCAGTCACGAGGATATGAAGAGTAAGGCTCAACATTCTATCCCTCCGTTCTTCCTCTCAGTCCGTTCAGTCACGAGGATATGAAGAGTAAGGCCCAACATTCTATCCCTCCGTTCTTCCTCTCAGTCCGTTCGGTCACGAGGATATGAAGAGTACGGCTCAACATTCTATCCCTCCGTTCTTCCTCTCAGTCCGTTCGGTCACGAGGATATGAAGAGTACGGCTCAACATTCTATCCCTCCGTCCTTCCTCTCAGTCCGTCCGGTCACGAGGATATGAAGAGTAAGGCCCAACAGTCTATCCCTCCGTTCTTCCTCTCAGTCCGTTCGGTCACGAGGATATGAAGAGTAAGGCCCAACAGTCTATCCCTCCGTTCTTCCTCTCAGTCCGTTCGGTCACGAGGATATGAAGAGTAAGGCCCAACATTCTATCCCTCCGTTCTTCCTCTCAGTCCGTTCAGTCACGAGGATATGAAGAGTAAGGCCCAACATTCTATCCCTCCGTTCTTCCTCTCAGTCCGTTCGGTCACGAGGATATGAAGAGTAAGGCCCAACATTCTATCCCTCCGTCCTTCCTCTCAGTCCGTTCAGTCACGAGGATATGAAGAGTACGGCTCAACATTCTATCCCTCCGTTCTTCCTCTCAGTCCGTTCAGTCACGAGGATATGAAGAGTAAGGCCCAACATTCTATCCCTCCGTCCTTCCTCTCAGTCCGTTCGGTCACGAGGATATGAAGAGTAAGGCCCAACATTCTCTCCCTCCGTTCTTCCTCTCAGTCCGTTCGGTCACGAGGATATGAAGAGTACGGCTCAACATTCTATCCCTCCGTCCTTCCTCTCAGTCCGTCCGGTCACGAGGATATGAAGAGTAAGGCCCAACATTCTATCCCTCCGTTCTTCCTCTCAGTCCGTTCAGTCACGAGGATATGAAGAGTAAGGCCCAACATTCTATCCCTCCGTTCTTCCTCTCAGTCCGTTCAGTCACGAGGATATGAAGAGTAAGGCCCAACATTCTATCCCTCCGTTCTTCCTCTCAGTCCGTTCAGTCACGAGGATATGAAGAGTAAGGCCCAACATTCTATCCCTTCGTTCTTCCTCTCAGTCCGTTCGGTCACGAGGATATGAAGAGTAAGACCCAACATTCTATCCCTCCGTTCTTCCTCTCAGTCCTTTCAGTCACGAGGATATGAAGAGTAAGGCCCAACATTCTATCCCTCCGTCCTTCCTCTCAGTCCGTTCAGTCACGAGGATATGAGGAGTACGGCTCAACATTCTATCCCTCCGTTCTTCCTCTCAGTCCGTTCAGTCACGAGGATATGAAGAGTAAGGCCCAACATTCTATCCCTCCGTCCTTCCTCTCAGTCCGTTCAGTCACGAGGATATGAAGAGTAAGGCCCAACATTCTATCCCTCCGTCCTTCCTCTCAGTCCGTTCGGTCACGAGGATATGAAGAGTAAGGCCCAACATTCTATCCCTCCGTCCTTTCTCTCAGTCCGTTCAGTCACGAGGATATGAAGAGTACGGCTCAACATTCTATCCCTCCATTCTTCCTCTCAGTCCGTTCAGTCACGAGGATATGAAGAGTACGGCTCAACATTCTATCCCTCCGTTCTTCCTCTCAGTCCGTTCAGTCACGACGATATGAAGAGTACGGCTCAACATTCTATCCCTCCGTCCTTCCTCTCAGTCCGTTCAGTCACGAGGATATGAAGAGTACGGCTCAACATTCTATCCCTCCGTTCTTCCTCTCAGTCCGTTCAGTCACGAGGATATGAAGAGTACGGCTCAACATTCTATCCCTCCGTCCTTCCTCTCAGTCCGTTCAGTCACGAGGATATGAAGAGTACGGCCCAACATTTTATCCCTCCGTTCTTCCTCTCAGTCCGTTCAGTCACGAGGATATGAAGAGTACGGCTCAACATTCTATCCTTCCGTCCTTTCTCTCAGTCCGTTCGGTCACGAGGATATGAAGAGCAAGGCCCAACATTCTATCCCTCCGTTCTTCCTCTCAGTCCGTTCGGTCACGAGGATATGAAGAGTACGGCTCAACATTCTATCCCTCCGTCCTTCCTCTCAGTCCGTTCAGTCACGAGGATATGAAGAGTACGGCTCAACATTCTATCCCTCCGTTCTTCCTCTCAGTCCGTTCAGTCACGAGGATATGAAGAGTAAGGCCCAACATTCTATCCCTCCGTCCTTCCTCTCAGTCCGTTCGGTCACGAGGATATGAAGAGTAAGGCCCAACATTCTATCCCTCCGTTCTTCCTCTCAGTCCGTTCAGTCACGAGGATATGAAGAGTAAGGCCCAACATTCTATCCCTCCGTTCTTCCTCTCAGTCCGTTCGGTCACGAGGATATGAAGAGTACGGCTCAACATTCTATCCCTCCGTCCTTCCTCTCAGTCCGTCCGGTCACGAGGATATGAAGAGTAAGGCCCAACATTCTATCCCTCCGTTCTTCCTCTCAGTCCGTCCGGTCACGAGGATATGAAGAGTAAGGCCCAACATTCTATCCCTCCGTTCTTCCTCTCAGTCCGTTCAGTCACGAGGATATGAAGAGTAAGGCCCAACATTCTATCCCTCCGTTCTTCCTCTCAGTCCGTTCAGTCACGAGGATATGAAGAGTAAGGCCCAACATTCTATCCCTCCGTTCTTCCTCTCAGTCCGTTCGGTCACGAGGATATGAAGAGTACGGCTCAACATTCTATCCCTCCGTCCTTCCTCTCAGTCCGTCCGGTCACGAGGATATGAAGAGTAAGGCCCAACATTCTATCCCTCCGTTCTTCCTCTCAGTCCGTTCAGTCACGAGGATATGAAGAGTAAGGCCCAACATTCTATCCCTCCGTTCCTCCTCTCAGTCCGTTCAGTGACGAGGATATGAAGAGTACGGCCCAACATTCTATCCCTCCGTTCTTCCTCTCAGTCCGTTCGGTCACGAGGATATGAAGAGTAAGGCTCAACATTCTATCCCTCCGTCCTTCCTCTCAGTCCGTTCAGTCACGAGGATATGAAGAGTACGGCTCAACATTCTATCCCTCCGTTCTTCCTCTCAGTCCGTTCAGTCACGAGGATATGAAGAGTAAGGCCCAACATTCTATCCCTCCGTTCTTCCTCTCAGTCCGTTCGGTCACGAGGATATGAAGAGTAAGGCCCAACATTCTATCCCTCCGTTCTTCCTCTCAGTCCGTTCGGTCACGAGGATATGAAGAGTAAGGCCCAACATTCTATCCCTCCGTTCTTCCTCTCAGTCCGTTCAGTCACGAGGATATGAAGAGTACGGCTCAACATTCTATCCCTCCGTTCTTCCTCTCAGTCCGTTCAGTCACGAGGATATGAAGAGTACGGCTCAACATTCTATCCCTCCGTTCTTCCTCTCAGTCCGTTCAGTCACGAGGATATGAAGAGTACGGCTCAACATTCTATCCCTCCGTTCTTCCTCTCAGTCCGTTCAGTCACGAGGATATGAAGAGTACGGCTCAACATTCTATCCCTCCGTCCTTTCTCTCAGTCCGTTCAGTCACGAGGATATGAAGAGCAAGGCCCAACATTCTATCCCTCCGTTCTTCCTCTCAGTCCGTTCGGTCACGAGGATATGAAGAGTACGGCTCAACATTCTATCCCTCCGTTCTTCCTCTCAGTCCGTTCAGTCACGAGGATATGAAGAGTAAGGCCCAACATTCTATCCCTCCGTTCTTCCTCTCAGTCCGTTCGGTCACGAGGATATGAAGAGTACGGCCCAACATTCTATCCCTCCATTCTTCCTCTCAGTCCGTTCGGTCACGAGGATATGAAGAGTACGGCTCAACATTCTATCCCTCCGTTCTTCCTCTCAGTCCGTTCAGTCACGAGGATATGAAGAGTAAGGCTCAACATTCTATCCCTCTGTCCTTCCTCTCAGTCCGTTCAGTCACGAGGATATGAAGAGTAAGGCCCAACAGTCTATCCCTCCGTTCTTCCTCTCAGTCCGTTCGGTCACGAGGATATGAAGAGTAAGGCCCAACAGTCTATCCCTCCGTTCTTCCTCTCAGTCCGTTCGGTCACGAGGATATGAAGAGTAAGGCCCAACATTCTATCCCTCCGTTCTTCCTCTCAGTCCGTTCGGTCACGAGGATATGAAGAGTAAGGCCCAACATTCTATCCCTCCGTTCTTCCTCTCAGTCCGTTCGGTCACGAGGATATGAAGAGTAAGGCCCAACATTCTATCCCTCCGTTCTTCCTCTCAGTCCGTTCGGTCACGAGGATATGAAGAGTAAGGCCCAACATTCTATCCCTCCGTCCTTCCTCTCAGTCCGTTCGGTCACGAGGATATGAAGAGTAAGGCCCAACATTCTATCCCTCCGTCCTTCCTCTCAGTCCGTTCGGTCACGAGGATATGAAGAGTAAGGCCCAACATTCTATCCCTCCGTTCTTCCTCTCAGTCCGTTCAGTCACGAGGATATGAAGAGTAAGGCTCAACATTCTATCCCTCCGTTCTTCCTCTCAGTCCGTTCAGTCACGAGGATATGAAGAGTAAGGCCCAACATTCTATCCCTCCGTTCTTCCTCTCAGTCCGTTCGGTCACGAGGATATGAAGAGTACGGCTCAACATTCTATCCCTCCGTTCTTCCTCTCAGTCCGTTCGGTCACGAGGATATGAAGAGTACGGCTCAACATTCTATCCCTCCGTTCTTCCTCTCAGTCCGTTCGGTCACGAGGATATGAAGAGTACGGCTCAACATTCTATCCCTCCGTCCTTTCTCTCAGTCCGTTCGGTCACGAGGATATGAAGAGCAAGGCCCAACATTCTATCCCTCCGTCCTTCCTCTCAGTCCGTTCAGTCACGAGGATATGAAGAGTACGGCTCAACATTCTATCCCTCCGTTCTTCCTCTCAGTCCGTTCAGTCACGAGGATATGAAGAGTAAGGCCCAACATTCTATCCCTCCGTCCTTCCTCTCAGTCCGTTCGGTCACGAGGATATGAAGAGTAAGGCCCAACATTCTATCCCTCCGTTCTTCCTCTCAGTCCGTTCAGTCACGAGGATATGAAGAGTAAGGCCCAACATTCTATCCCTCCGTTCTTCCTCTCAGTCCGTTCGGTCACGAGGATATGAAGAGTAAGGCCCAACATTCTATCCCTCCGTTCTTCCTCTCAGTCCGTTCGGTCACGAGGATATGAAGAGTACGGCTCAACATTCTATCCCTCCGTCCTTCCTCTCAGTCCGTCCGGTCACGAGGATATGAAGAGTACGGCTCAACATTCTATCCCTCCGTCCTTCCTCTCAGTCCGTCCGGTCACGAGGATATGAAGAGTAAGGCCCAACATTCTATCCCTCCGTTCTTCCTCTCAGTCCGTCCGGTCACGAGGATATGAAGAGTAAGGCCCAACATTCTATCCCTCCGTTCTTCCTCTCAGTCCGTTCGGTCACGAGGATATGAAGAGTAAGGCCCAACATTCTATCCCTCCGTTCTTCCTCTCAGTCCGTTCGGTCACGAGGATATGAAGAGTAAGGCCCAACATTCTATCCCTCCGTTCTTCCTCTCAGTCCGTTCGGTCACGAGGATATGAAGAGTACGGCTCAACATTCTATCCCTCCGTCCTTCCTCTCAGTCCGTCCGGTCACGAGGATATGAAGAGTAAGGCCCAACATTCTATCCCTCTGTTCTTCCTCTCAGTCCGTTCGGTCACGAGGATATGAAGAGTAAGGCTCAACATTCTATCCCTCCGTCCTTCCTCTCAGTCCGTTCAGTCACGAGCATATGAAGAGTAAGGCCCAACATTCTATCCCTCCGTTCTTCCTCTCAGTCCGTTCGGTCACGAGGATATGAAGAGTAAGGCCCAACATTCTATCCCTCCGTTCTTCCTCTCAGTCCGTTCAGTCACGAGGATATGAAGAGTACGGCTCAACATTCTATCCCTCCGTTCTTCCTCTCAGTCCGTTCAGTCACGAGGATATGAAGAGTACGGCCCAACATCCTCCGACTGAAGAAGTTATGAACATGTTTTATTTATCGAGAAAAGCACGAAAGTCCACGACAAGAACACTAACTACGTTCCAAATGACACCCTATTCCCTAATATAGTGCACTATATTAGCCTAGAGACCTATGGGCCCTGGTCAAAAGTAGTGAACTACTTAGGGATTAGGAAGCCATTTAGGACGTAGGCACTGTGTATGTTCCCTGACAGAGAGGTTGTTGAATTATTAGTTGGTGTTTCTATAGAAGAAATGACGGGAGACATGGAGCTGATGGAGTTACAAAATACACATTGTCTGCATCCCAAATAGTGTCTGTATCCCAAATAGTGTCTGTATTCCAAACAGTGTCTGTATTCCAAATAGTGTCTGTATCCCAAGTTGTGTCTGTATCCCAAGTAATGTCTGTATCCCAAGTAGTGTCTGTATCCCAAGTAGTGTCTGTATCCCAAGTAATGTCTGTATCCCAAGTAATGTCTGTATCCCAAGTAGTGTCTGTATCCCAAGTAGTGTCTGTATCCCAAGTAGTGTCTGTATCCCAAGTAATGTCTGTATCCCAAGTAATGTCTGTATCCCAAGTAATGTCTGTATCCCAAGTAGTGTCTGTATCCCAAGTAATGTCTGTATCCCAAGTAGTGTCTGTATCCCAAGTAATGTCTGTATCCCTAATAGTGTCTGTATCCCAAGTAGTGTCTGTATCCCAAGTAATGTCTGTATCCCAAGTAATGTCTGTATCCCAAGTAGTGTCTGTATCCCACGTAGTGTCTGTATCCCAAGTAGTGTCTGTATCCCAAGTAATGTCTGTATCCCAAGTAATGTATGTATCCCTAATAGTGTCTGTATCCCAAGTAGTGTCTGTATCCCAAGTAATGTCTGTATCCCAAGTAGTGTCTGTATCCCAAGTAATGTCTGTATCCCAAGTAATGTCTGTATCCCAAGTAATGTCTGTATCCCAAGTAATGTCTGTATCCCAAGTAATGTTTACATCCAAAATAGCACTCTATTACCTATATAGTGCACTACTTTTGACCATGACCCAAAGGGTAAGTTGGTTACATAAATAAAGGTTAAATAAATAAATATGATAGCACTGAGTTAGAGATACAATCACACTTGAACATATGCTTCATGTTATCTGAGTATGTTGTTTTTTGTGTTGGAAATCTGAGACAGTGTTTGTCTCTATAGCTGTTTGGAGACAAAGGACTGAATGTCACAGAGAACCACATGGATCAATGTTACAGCATATAGAAACACAAGAAAGAAATGAAACATTAAGTGAGCCCCTCCCCCCTAACAACTCCCTCTTCCCTGCGTTGTGAAATAAAACTAACACCTCAGTATGTGTCGTTTCACCTCAATATTACACAATAATTCAGGAAATTCCACACAAAAATCGCTCGGTATTAACAGTACGAGTGACAGCGGCTGCGGGGTTATCAAGGTAACCTTCCTAATGAAACGTGAAGTACTTTTACTCAAGTGTCAAATTGTGTTTGGGAGGGCCCATATCCGACTCACGTTTAGCGTTTTAATACACGAAGCTGCCAGGCTGGCAGAAAACAAATTGAATGTGAAAGGTGTTTGATTGCCAGAGTCCCTCAAGGCTTCATAATAACACAGTACTACCACAAGCACATGCAACAAATAAAAAATAAAATGGCCGACATCAACACCTATAGGAGTTACTGCATAGAGTGAAAAAACAAACTAAGGGTATAACAGCAGTAAGGCAAGGCATTGTGCCATTAGAGGTTGATAATTATTCTAAACAGGTGGAGAATAGCGCTAACTTTATTAGCGTCATTATAATAAACAGGTGGAGAATAGCACTAACTTTATTAGCATAATTCTACTTAACAGGTGGCGAATAGCGCTAGCTTTATTAGAGTCATTATAATAAACAGGTGGAGAATAGTGCTAACTTCATTAGCATCATTATGCTAAACAGGGAGCTATAGCGTATGCTGTACAGGTGATAAAGCAGGTCAGAAACACATTGGTCAAGCCAGCTAGCTTCTAATAGCTCTCTGGCTGACTGCAACCCCATCTGTACGCGTTTACACCCTGGAATAATGTGAGTTCTGTACTGCGATTTAGTAGAGGTTGTCTACATTTAGGTTCCACATGAGTGTTCCAGCGAGGCTGGTTAATTGGTCACTCTCCCCTCCTTGTAATGCATCTCTTTAAGTATCTGGAAATGACCTACCTCATACAGTGGGGTCTGAAATTATTGACACCCTTGATAAAGATGAGCAATAATAACTGTATAAAATACATCATTAAAATACTGAACTATATTGTATACAAAATATTGTGGGGAAATTATATTATTTTGTACTAATACAATTGCTCAGAAAAATGTATTTAGTTTAACAAGTAATTATGTTGTTTTTTTTAAAAGGTAGGGGTGAAATTTTTTGGCACATCTAAAGATTCTTATAAACAAAGTAGTCCAAAAAGTTTTAGTATTTAGTCTCATATTCTTAGCACTCAATGACTACACCAAGCTGTTGACTGTTGGGGCAGTGTGACAGGGGCAATGACTACACCAAGCTGTTGACTGTTGGGGCAGTGTGACAGGGGCAATGACTACACCAAGCTGTTGACTGTTGGGGCAGTGTGACAGGGGCAATGACTACACCAAGCTGTTGACTGTTGGGGCAGTGTGACAGGGGCAATGACTACACCAAGCTGTTGACTGTTGGGGCAGTGTGACAGGGGCAATGACTACACCAAGCTGGTGACTGTTGGGGCAGTGTGACAGGGGCAATGACTACACCAAGCTGTTGACTGTTGGGGCAGTGTGACAGGGGCAATGACTACACCAAGCTGTTGACTGTTGGGGCAGTGTGACAGGGGCAATGACTACACCAAGCTGTTGACTGTTGGGGCAGTGTGACAGGGGCAATGACTACACCAAGCTGTTGACTGTTGGGGCAGTGTGACAGGGGCAATGACTACACCAAGCTGTTGACTGTTGGGGCAGTGTGACAGGGGCAATGACTACACCAAGCTGTTGACTGTTGGGGCAGTGTGACAGGGGCAATGACTACACCAAGCTGTTGAC
>NC_052312.1:50068501-50148501 GCF_016432855.1 Salvelinus namaycush | reverse complement strand
TTATGGATCATGATGAGGGAGTGTTGCTGTCTGTCTGCTTTGGTTATGGATCATGATGAGGGAGTGTTGTTGTCTGTCTGCTTGGTTATGGATCATGATGAGCTAGTGTTGTTGTCTGTCTGCTTTGGTTATGGATCATAATGAGGTAGTGTTGTTGTCTGTCTGCTTTGGTTATGGATCATGATGAGGTAGTGTTGTTGTCTGTCTGCTTTGGTTATGGATCATGATGAGGGAGTGTTGTTGTCTGTCTGCTTTGGTTATGGATCATGATGAGGTAGTGTTGTTGTCTGTCTGCTTTGGTTATGGATCATGATGAGGGAGTGTTGTTGTCTGTCTGCTTTGGTTATGGATCATGATGAGGGAATGTTGTTGTCTGTCTGCTTTGGTTATGGATCATGATGAGGTAGTATTGTTGTCTGTCTGCTTTGGTTATGGATCCTGATGAGGGAGTGTTGTTGTCTGTCTGCTTTGGTTATGGATCATGATCACTACATAGGGCACCACTCTGGGCCCTGGGCCTCACTACATAAGGCACTACTCTGGGCCTCACTACATAAGGCACTACTCTGGGCCCTGGATCTCACTACATAGGGCACTACTCTGGGCTTCACTATATAGGGCACTACTCTGGGCCTCACTACATAGGGCACTACTCTGGGCCTCACTACATAGGGATCTACTCTGGGCCTCACTACCTAGGGCACTACTCTGGGCCCTGGGCCTCACTACATAGGGCACTACTCTGGGCCTCACTACATAGGGCACTACTCTGGGCCTCACTACATAGGGCACTACTCTGGACCTCACTACATAGGGCACTACTCTGGGCCTCACTACATAGGGCACTACTCTGGGCCTCACTACATAGGGCACTACTCTGGGCCTCACTACATAGGGCACTACTCTGGGCCTCACTACATAGGGCAGTACTCTGGGCCTCACTAGATAGGGCACTACTCTGGGCCTCACTACATAGGGCACTACTCTGGGCCTCACTACATAGGGCAGTACTCTGGGCCCTGGGCCTCACTACATAGGTTACTACTCTGGGCCTCACTACATAGGTTACTACTCTGGGCCTCACTACAATGGACACTTCTCTGGGCCCTGGGCCTCACTACATAGGGCACTACCCTGGGCCTCACTACATAGGGCACTACTCTGGTTCTCAGTACATAGGGCACTACTCTGGGCCTCACTACATCGGGATCTACTCTGGGCCTCACTACATAGGGCACTACTCTGGGCCCTGGGCCTCACTACATAGGGCACTCCTCTGGGCCTCACTACATAGGGCACTACTCTGGACCTCACTACATAGGGCACTACTCTGGACCTCACTACATAGGGCACTACTCTGGGTCGCACTACATAGGGCACTACTCTGGGCCCTGGGCCTCAGTACATAGGGCACTACTCTGGGCCCTGGGCCTTCGTCATATAGAAAACAAGGAGCCATCTGGACTCTAGCCAGGTCTCAGCTGGACCTTTGCAGCTGCTGCTGCTCCCTCATTACACTGTATTACTATTAGGGTTGGAATGTTCTGATGTCACAAAGACTTTCCCTGGCAACATCTCATCACTAGGCTGCTATGGTGTGGTGTGGTGTGGTGTAGTGTAGTGTAGTGTAGTGTAGTGTTGTGTGGTGTGGTGTGGTGTAGTGTGGTGTGTTGTGGTGTAGTATGGTGTGGTGTTGTGTGGTGTAGTGTGGTGTGGTGTAGTGTGGTGTAATGTGGTGTTGTGTAGTGTGGTGTGGTGTGGTGTAGTGTAGTGTAATGTGGTGTGCTGTAGTGTAGTGTGGTGTTGTGTGGTGTAATGTGGTGTAGTGTGGTGTAGTGTGGTGTAGTGTGGTGTAGTGTGGTGTAGTGTGGTGTGTTGTGGTGTAGTGTGGTGTAGTGTGGTGTGTTGTGGGGTGTTGTGGTGTAGTGTGGTGTAGTGTGGTGTAGTGTGGTGTAGTGTGGTGTGGTGTGGTGTAGTGTGGTGTAGTGTGGTGTAGTGTGGTGTGTTGTAGTGTGGTGTAGTGTGGTGTAGTGTGGTGTAGTGTGGTGTAGTGTGGTGTAGTGTGGTGTAGTGTAGTGTAGTGTGGTGTAGTGTGGTGTGTTGTGGTGTAGTGTGGTGTAGTGTGGTGTGTTGTGGTGTAGTGTGGTGTAATGTGGTGTGGTGTGTTGTGGTGTAGTGTGGTGTAGTGTGGTGTAGTGTGGTGTAGTGTGGTGTGGGACTGTGTGGTGTGGTGTGGTGTGGTGTGGTGTGTTGTGGTGTAGTGTGGTGTAGTGTGGTGTGGGACGGTGTGGTGTAGTGTGGTGTAGTGTGGTGTGGGACTGTGTGGTGTGGTGTAGTGTGGTGTGTTGTGTTGTGGTGTGGTGTAGTGTGGTGTGGGACTGTGTGGTGTAGTGTAGTGTAGTGTGGTGTGGGACTGTGTGGTGTGGTGTGGTGTGGTGTGTTGTGGTGTAGTGTGGTGTAGTGTGGTGTGGGACGGTGTGGTGTAGTGTGGTGTAGTGTGGTGTGGGACTGTGTGGTGTGGTGTAGTGTGGTGTGTTGTGGTGTAGTGTGGTGTAGTGTGGTGTGGGACGGTGTGGTGTAGTGTAGTGTAGTGTGGTGTGGGACTGTGTGGTGTGGTGTGGTGTGGTGTGTTGTGGTGTAGTGTGGTGTAGTGTGGTGTGGGACGGTGTGGTGTAGTGTGGTGTAGTGTGGTGTGGGACTGTGTGGTGTGGTGTAGTGTGGTGTGTTGTGTTGTGGTGTGTTGTGGTGTAGTGTGGTGTGTTGTGGTGTAGTGTGGTGTGGTGTGGTGTGGGACTGTGTGGTATGGTGTAGTGTGGTGTGGGACGGTGTGGTGTAGTGTGGTGTAGTGTGGTGTGGGACTGTGTGGTGTGGTGTAGTGTGGTGTGTTGTGTTGTGGTGTAGTGTGGTGTGTTGTGGTGTGGGACTGTGTGGTGTGGTGTAGTGTGGTGTGTTGTGGTGTGGGACGGTGTGGTGTAGTGTGGTGTAGTGTGGTGTGTTGTGGTGTAGTGTGGTGTAGTGTGGTGTAGTGTGGTGTGTTGTGGTGTAGTGTGGTGTAGTGTGGTGTAGTGTGGTGTGTTGTGGTGTAGTGTGGTGTGTTGTGGTGTAGTGTGGTGTGTTGTGGTGTAGTGTGGTGTAGTGTGGTGTAGTGTGGTGTAGTGTGGTGTAGTGTGGTGTGGTGTAGTGTGGTGTAGTGTAGTGTGGTGTGGTGTGGTGTGGTGTGGTGTAGTGTGGTGTAGTGTGGTGTGGTGTGGTGTGGTGTGGTGTGGTGTGGTGTGGTGTGATGTGGTGTGGGACAGTGTGATGGGGTAGTTACTGCCAACTCCCTTACTCCTCATCAACACCAGGAGAGAGAATCAACGGACTGATAAAACTCCCAACGTATCGCTTTGTGCTCCGTTCTATTTCAAGGTTTTATCATTTGCTACATACTTAGTGCCTGAGTGTTATGCTGGCCAGCTTTCATATCCAGAAGCATGAGTCAGCGAGCCGGGCCGAAGGTGGACAAATGGGGTATTCTATAGCAGGACTGTCCCCTGGGTTTCCAGAACTAGAGACGAGAAGCATTTGGCCTCCTGCCAAATGGCACCCTGTTCCCTTTATAGTGCACTGATTTTGACTGGTCCTTCGTTTCTGTGCTGCTGGTGGTTATTCCAGGTCAGCCAGTGGAGAAGGAAATGTCTTTCTGTTTCCTGAAGGAGAATGAGAATCCCAGATCTGTAAGGTCTGGACTGAAACATGTCCATATGTCTAAATCATTCAATGATGCCCTGGAGGAGAAACGGAGAGCTGGCTGAACAGTGTGGTTACACCACAAATAGGACCCTGTTCCCTTTATAGTGCACTACTTTTGATCAGGGCTCCCATAGGGCTCCCATAGGGATCTGGTCAAAAGTAGTGTACTATGTAGGGAATTGAGTTCTCTTTGTGAGACACCCTATACCGCTGCAGAACTCAGGGTCATCAAGATACATCTCATCCAGATTACACCTGTGAGTCTGTAGTCCTGCATCTCATCCAGATTACACCTGTGAGTCTGTAGTCCTACATCTCAGCCAGATTACACCTGTGAGTCTGTAGTCCTACATCTCATCCAGATTACACCTGTGAGTCTGTAGTCCTGCATCTCATCCAGATTACACCTGTGAGTCTGTAGTCCTGCATCTCATCCAGATTACACCTGTGAGTCTGTAGTCCTGCATCTCATCCAGATTACACCTGTGAGTCTGTAGTCCTGCATCTCATCCAGATTACACCTGTGAGTCTGTAGTCCTGCATCTCATCCAGATTACACCTGTGAGTCTGTAGTCCTACATCTCAGCCAGATTACACCTGTGAGTCTGTAGTCCTACATCTCATCCAGATTACACCTGTGAGTCTGTAGTCCTGCATCTCATCCAGATTACACCTGTGAGTCTGTAGTCCTGCATCTCATCCAGATTACACCTGTGAGTCTGTAGTCCTACATCTCATCCAGATTACAGCTGTGAGTCTGTAGTCCTACATCTCATCCAGATTACAGCTGTGAGTCTGTAGTCCCACATCTCATCCAGATTACACCTGTGAGTCTGTAGTCCTACATCTCATCCAGATTACAGCTGTGAGTCTGTAGTCCTGCATCTCATCCAGATTACACCTGTGAGTCTGTAGTCCTGCATCTCATCCAGATTACACCTGTGAGTCTGTAGTCCTGCATCTCATCCAGATTACACCTGTGAGTCTGTAGTCCTGCATCTCATCCAGATTACACCTGTGAGTCTGTAGTCCTACATCTCATCCAGATTACACCTGTGAGTCTGTAGTCCTGCGTCTCATCCAGATTACACCTGTGAGTCTGTGTATCCCTACAGTACGTCTCACTGTGAGACCGTGTGGTTTGTTTGCATGGGTTTGGAGCTATGGCAACTTTCACCCAGCATGCCCAGCCATTTGTGTCAGCTGAAGTACAGCTGTAGACTAGACTCCTATCTATATTTATAAGACATACTGCGATACCTTCAGGGGGATGTATTGAGAGTAGCTACTCTTCCATGCCAGAGGCACATGGTCCAGTGTGTAGATGGAGACGGTAACGGAGATCTGACCCGTCACGGTGCTCTCTGTCTGGTGACACATACACGGACGGAGGAGGAAACGGATGCCCTCTTGTTTCCTGTTGGCTGTTTGAACCTTACATAACATAATGATCAGAACAAAGAGTTTATTTTATACAACAACAACTAAAATAACGATGTTTTAAGTGAAAGGTTGTCCTGTCAATGTAGCCAAAATACATCCCCTGGAGGGAGTGTCATTGTAGCAGTAAGATATTTACAGAATGTTTACCTGGAGGGAGTGTCGTTGTAGCAGTAAGATATTTACAGAATGTTTACCTGGAGGGAGAGTCATTGTAGCAGTAAGATATTTACAGAATGTTTACCTGGAGGGAGAGTCGTTGTAGCAGTAAGATATTTACAGAATGTTTACCTGGAGGGAGAGTCATTGTAGCAGTAAGATATTTACAGAATGTTTACCTGGAGGGAGAGTCATTGTAGCAGTAAGATATTTACAGAATGTTTACCTGGAGGGAGAGTCATTGTAGCAGTAAGATATTTACAGAATGTTTACCTGGAGGGAGAGTCATTGTAGCAGTAAGATATTTACAGAATGTTTACCTGGAGGGAGTGTCGTTGTAGCAGTAAGATATTTACAGAATGTTTACCTGGAGGGAGAATCATTGTAGCAGTAAGATATTTACAGAATGTTTACCTGGAGGGAGAGTCATTGTAGCAGTAAGATATTTACAGAATGTTTACCTGGAGGGAGAGTCATTGTAGCAGTAAGATATTTACAGAATGTTTACCTGGAGGGAGAGTCATTGTAGCAGTAAGATATTTACAGAATGTTTACCTGGAGGGAGAGTCATTGTAGCAGTAAGATATTTACAGAATGTTTACCTGGAGGGAGAGTCATTGTAGCAGTAAGATATTTACAGAATGTTTACCTGGAGGGAGAGTCATTGTAGCAGTAAGATATTTACAGAATGTTTACCTGGAGGGAGAGTCATTGTAGCAGTAAGATATTTACAGAATGTTTACCTGGAGGGAGAGTCATTGTAGCAGTAAGATATTTACAGAATGTTTACCTGAAGGGAGTGTCATTGTAGCAGTAAGATATTTACAGAATGTTTACCTGGAGGGAGTGTCATTGTAGCAGTAAGATATTTACAGAATGTTTACCTGGAGGGAGTGTCATTGTAGCACTAAGATATTTAGTATTTAGTATTTTATTTTAAATCTAGCCCAGGGAGGGTCATGTCATTTGTAATTGATGTCAAATGTCTATCTCCGTGTTTTAGAACTAGTTGCTTGTCGCGCTGAATGTCAATGTGTGCCAGATACCGCCCCTCATCGCTGAGTCTCCGCTGATCGTGCAATATCAAGTGTGCCTATAGGCTAGTTAGCGTGGTCTCAATCACATGATCCATAGCCTATAGCCTAGTGCATGCTGGGAAATGCTCAGAGCAAAGTTATATTTCGAAGATAGCTGCTGGGATGGTGTACAACTAGGGTGCATTACACTGCAATGGATGTTCTAACCCTGAACCGGGCCTGCTCTTGCTGATCAAGACTTGTCTGTGTGCTGTGTGCTGTGTGCTGCCTAACCAATAGCTGTGCTGTGTGTTGCCTAACCAATAGCTGTACTGTGTGCTGCCTAACCAATAGCTGTGATGTGTGCTGACTAACCAATAGCTGTGCTGTGTGCTGTGGGCTGTGTGCTGCCTAACCAATAGCTGTACTGTGTGCTGCCTAACCAATAGCTGTGCTGTGTGCTGACTAACCAATAGCTGTGCTGTGTACTGTGTGCTGCCTAACCAATAGCTGTGCTGTGTGCTGTGTGCTGTGTGCTGCCTAACCAATAGCTGTGCTGTGTGCTGACTAACCAATAGCTGTGCTGTGTACTGTGTGCTGTGTGCTGTGTGCTGCCTAACCAATAGCTGTGCTGTGTGCTGCCTAACCAATAGCTGTACTGTGTGCTGCCTAACCAATAGCTGTGCTGTGTGCTGACTAACCAATAGCTGTACTGTGTACTGTGTACTGTGTGCTGCCTAACCAATAGCTGTGCTGTGTGCTGTGTGCTGCCTAACCGATAGCTGTGCTGTGTGCAGCCTAACCAATAGCTGTGCTGTGTGCTGCCTAACCGATAGCTATGCTGTGTGGGCCTAACCAATAGCTGTGATGTGTGCTGACTAACCAATAGCTGTGCTGTGTGCAGCCTAACCGATAGCTATGCTGTGTGCTGCCTAACCAATAGCTGTGCTGTGTACTGTGTGCTGTGTGCTGCCTAACCAATAGCTGTGCTGTGTGCAGCCTAACCAATAGCTGTGCTGTGTGCTGCCTAACCGATAGCTATGCTGTGTGGGCCTACGGTAGCCGTTCAGGAGGAGAGTCAAAAGTTTCTCCGAATTTTTGGGGGGGATTAGGCTATGGGCTATGTTCTGTTCAGTTTGAGAAGGAGAGCACGAAGTTGAGGACAGGAGGTCAATTTGAATTGCTTGCTACTACTTTAATTGATTTAATTAAATACAATATGTTTATAGCCCATGATTGTTGACGTCACAATAAGCCAGATTCGAGTCATTTACAGTGTGGTGCTGAAACCTGAAGCAGCAGCCGTGAACACAATCATTCAGGAAATGGACAGCCCCTGGTGCTGAAAGTAGGCAGATTGGAGTAGGCATTATTCATTTCAACCGTCTTCATTTTAATTAGACTTTACTAACAACAAGAGGGCTTTGTGTTGGAGCCCATTTCTTCCTATTTAAGAAATAAGAGGTAGACCTACCTGTTTGACAGACGACATTAGGCTATAGGCTGCTATATCCATAGATGTTTGTCGGTCAATTCCTCCACCCACCATGCGCTCTTTAAATAGCCTCCCTCCGTGTCAGTGAAGGGCTGTTAAGTTAAAACTAAGACTAAGAGGGGGTGTGAGAGGGTATGCCTTTGGCCTACTTTTTAATCAAGAAAATAGCAAAAAACACAGGACCTTGTTAGCTTAAGATTTGGTTCTTGGACAGATCAGAGCCTTTGATATTGCAGTTTTTAGAAACTGTTCTTCGTCCTGTAATCATTTCATGGCAACGCAGGAAGTCTGCTAGCACACAGGGCTGCGGGCCAAAGGTTGTGTGTTCGACGAGCACCATGGACAAGAGTAGGGGTAGAAAGATGTCCTTTATAGCAAAAGCATTCCATGAATCTATCATCATATTTGCAGGTATTTTTTTTCAAACATTTAATGCGATTATACTTCATTTTGTAATATTAGCAGAATATGTTTTAATACCACACACGTTACTGAAATGACAGGCTGTAACGCTCGTCTTTAGGTGTAAGAGAGGAGGACCAAGGCGCAGCGTGGTGAATGTTCATGATGTCGAATTTTAATGATATCCAACAAAACAGAACACTGACAAAATACAAAATAACAAAACGACGTGAACAGACCTGGACTTAAGAACATAAACGCACGAACAAGTAGGAACAAATGAACGAAACAGTACCGTGTGGTGAAACAAACACAGACACAGCAACAATCACCCACAAACAAACAGTGAGAACAGCCTACCTTAATATGGTTCTCAATCAGAGGAAACGTAAAACACCTGCCCCTGATTGAGAACCATATCAGGCTAGTTGACAACCCTAAACCAAACATAGAAACACATAACATAGAATGCCCACCCAGCTCACGTCCTGACCAACTAAACAATACTGAACAAAGGAAATAAGGTCAGGAACATGACACAGGCTAAGAATGGACAGAGAGATAGGCCTATGTGTTCATCTTATCATTTATTTTATCCGATGCCAAATCAGTGTGTCTTGTTTGCAACGAAACTGTCCCCCAAAATAATAACATTTGAGACGTCATTAGGAATCTGTGGATGGTACTTTCAAAAGTGATTTCCACCTTTCTACCCCAGACAGAGTAAATCTACTACTGGCCACTCCTTAATTCCGTGGCTTCACCCAATGAGAGAAGGTCACACGTGTTTCCCTAAAAGCTGGTTGGGGTTTAAATAGCTTGACATTGACAGAATTTGATTGCTTCCCCAAGCAGAGTCCATTTTGTTTTGTCTCCTCGGCTATAGAAGGTTGTAGCTCAGCCTCTGAATGTCAAAGAAACGAAGCATTGATATTCCCATATGCATCGGAGTCACGTCTTTCCCGGGTGTTTTACGGCTAGTTTCTAGCATAAAGCGCTGTTAAAGATCACTTTTTTTTTTTTTTCTTAAAAATCATAAGTTAAAATGGGGTAGGTCTGTGTTTTCTTTGACATTTTCTTGAATAAAAGTTAGGCCTATGGCTTACATTCTCACACCCCCTCAATTCGAGTCTTAGTTTTAACTTAACAGCCCATCACTGGCACGGAGGTAGGCTATTTAAAGAGCGCATGGTGGGTGGAGGAATTGACCAACAAAATCTATGCATATAGCAGCCTAATGTCGTCTGTCAAACAGGTAAATCTACCTCTTATTTCTTAAATAGGAAGAAAAACATCTCCCGAGAAATCTCCTAAGTGGCGCATTGGTCTAAGACATTGCATTTCAGTGCAAAGGCGTCAAGAGATGTCACTGCAGAACCTGTTTCCAATCCAGGCTGCGCCACATCTGGCCGTGATTGGGAGTCCCATAGGGCGGCGCACAATTGTCCCAGCGTCGTCCGGGGTAGGCCGTCAGTGTAAATAAGAATTAGTTCTTAAATGGCTTGCCTACTTAAATAAAGGATAAGTAAAAAAAAATAGGCTCCAACAGAAAGCCCTCTTGTGTCTAACTAAAATGAATACATTTATGCCGACTCCATTTTGCCTACTTTCAGCACCGTGAGCTGTCCATTTCTGATGAATTGTGCCGCGGCTGCTGCTTCAAGTTTCAGCACCACAATGTAAGTTATTCGAATCAGGCTTTTTGTGAGGTCAATAACTCTGATAAAAACATAATGGGGCAAGAAACATATTATTTTTAATAAAATCAATTAAAGTAGTAGCAAGCTATCAAAGTTGACATCCTGTCCTCCTTCTCATCTTCGCACTCTCCTTCTCAAAATGAACAGAACACAGGCCACAGCCTAGTCCGTGAGGAAAAATAATAATTTCGGGAAAGAATCCTTTGACTCTCCTCCTGAACGGCCACCGTAGGACCCACACAGCACAGCCATTGGCTAGGCAGCACACAGACATGTTTTTGATCAGCAATAGCAGGTCGGGCTCCGGGTTGGAATATCCATTGCAGTGTAATGCACCCTAGTTGTATTTACACCATCCCAGCAGCTATCTTATTAATACAACTATGCTCTGTACTTTTTCCCAGCATGCAGTAGGCTGTAGGCTATGGATCATTTGATTGAGAATCCAGAGGAGAATCGGAGATGAGGGGCGACATCTGACACACATTGACATTCAGCCTAATAAGCAACTAGTTCTAGAACACTGAGAAATATTGACATTTCATCAATTACAAATGACATGTCCCTCCCTGGACTAGATTTAAAATAAAATACTAAACCCTCCCCTTGACGGAAATTGAAAAAGCATGACCCTGCCCTCATTTACCTGCAGGTAAGGAGGAACTGTAATGTAGAGATGAACTATAGGGGACCAGAGGATCTATAGGGGAGCAGAGAATCTATATGGGAGCAGAGGATCTATAGGGGAGCAGAGGATCTATAGGGGAGCAGAGGATCTATAAGGGAGCAGAGGAACTATAGGGGAGCATAGGATCTATAGGGGAGCAGAGGATATATAGGGGAGCAGATGATCTATAGGGGAGCAGAGGATCTATAGGGGAGCAGAGGATCTATAGGGGAGCAGAGGATCTATAGGGGAGCAGAGGATCTATAGGGGAGCAGAGGATCTATAGGGGAGCAGAGGAACTATAGGGGAGCAGAGGAACTATAGGGGAGCAGAGGATCTATAGGGGAGCAGATGATCTATAGGGGAGCAGATGATCTATAGGGGAGAAGATTAACTATAGGGGAGCAGAGGATCTATAGGGGAGAAGAGTATCTATAGGGGAGCAGATTAACTATAGGGGAGCAGATGAACTATAGGGGAGAATATTAACTATAGGGGAGCAGATATACTATAGGGGAGCAGAGGAACTATAGAGGAGCAGAGGATCTATAGGGGAGCAGAGGAACTATAGGGGAGCAGAGGATCTATAGGGGAGCAGAGGAACTATAGGGGAGAAGATGAACTATAGGGGAGCAGATGAACTATAGGGGAGCAGATGAACAATAGGGGAGCAGAGGAACTATAGGGGAGCAGATGAACTATAGGGGAGCAGAGGAACTATAGGGGAGCAGAGGAACTATAGGGGAGCAGAGGAACTATAGGGGAGCAGAGAGGTATGGGTTTTCCAGTAGAACATAGTGATGGGTTTTCCAGTAGAACATAGTGATGGGTTTTCCAGTAGAACATAGTGATGGGTTTTCCAGTGAACATAGTGATGGGTTTTCCAGTAGAACATAATGATGGGTTTTCCAGTAGAACATAGTGATGGGTTTTCCAGGAGAACATAGTGATGGGTTTTCCAGTAGAACATAATGATGGGTTTTCCAGTGAACATAATGATGGGTTTTCCAGTGCAACATAGTGATGGATTTTCCAGTGCAACATAGTGATGGGTTTTCCAGTAGAACATAGTGATGGGTTTTCCAGTAGAACATAGTGATGGGTTTTCCAGTAGAACATCGTGATGGGTTTTCAGTAGAACATAGCGATGGGTTTTCAGTAGAACATAGCGATGGGTTTTCAGTAGAACATAGCGATGGGTTTTCAGTAGAACATAGCGATGGGTTTTCCAGTACAACATAGTGATGGGTTTTCCAGTACAACATAGTGATGGGTTTTCAGTAGAACACAGTGATGGGTTTTCCAGTAGAACATAGTGATGGGTTTTCCAGTACAACATAGTGATGGGTTTTCCAGTAGAACATAGTGATGGGTTGTCAGTAGAACACAGTGATGCGTTTTCAGTAGAACATAGTGATGGGTTTTCCAGTAGAACATAGTGATGGGTTTTCCAGTAGAACATAGTGATGGGTTTTCCAGTAGAACATAGTGATGGGTTTTCCAGTAGAACATAGTGATGGGTTTTCCAGTAGAACATAGTGATGGGTTTTCCAGTATAAGATAGTGATGGGTTTTCCAGTAGAACATAGTGATGGGTTTTCCAGTACAACATAGTGATGGGTTTTCCAGTAGAACATAGTGATGGGTTTTCCAGTACAACATAGTGATGGGTTTTCCAGTAGAACATAGTGATGGGTTGTCAGTAGAACACAGTGATGGGTTTTCCAGTAGAACATAGTGATGGGTTTTCCAGTACAACATAGTGATGGGTTTTCCAGTAGAACATAGTGATGGGTTTTCCAGTAGAACATAGTGATGGGTTTTCCAGTACAACATAGTGATGGGTTTTCCAGTAGAACATAGTGATGGGTTTTCCAGTAGAACATAGTGATGGGTTTTCCAGTAGAACATAGTGATGGGTTTTCCAGTACAACATAGTGATGGGTTTTCCAGTAGAACATAGTGATGGGTTTTCCAGTAGAACATAGTGATGGGTTTTCCAGTAGAACATAGTGATGGGTTTTCCAGTAGAACATAGTGATGGGTTTTCCAGTACAACATAGTGATGGGTTTTCCAGTACAACATAGTGATGGGTTTTCCAGTAGAACACAGTGATGGGTTTTCCAGTATAACGTAGTGATGGGTTTTCCAGTACAACATAGTGATGGGTTTTCCAGTAGAACATAGTGATGGGTTTTCCAGTAGAACATAGCGATGGGTTGTCAGTAGAACATAGCGATGGGTTTTCCAGTAGAACATAGTGATGGGTTTTCCAGTAGAACATAGTGATGGGTTTTCCAGTAGAACATAGTGATGGGTTTTCCAGTAGAACATAGTGATGGGTTTTCCAGTAGAACATAGTGATGGGTTTTCCAGTAGAACATAGTGATGGGTTTTCCAGTAGAACATAGTGATGGATTCTCCAGTAGAACATAGTGATGGGTTTTCCAGTAGAACATAGTGATGGATTTTCCAGTAGAACATAGTGATGGGTTTTCCAGTAGAACATAGTGATGCGTTCTCCAGTAGAACATAGTGATAAGTTTTCCAGTAGAACTTAGTGATGGGTTTTCCAGTGCAACATAGTGATGGGTTTTCCAGTAGAACATAGTGATGGGCTTTCCAGTAGAACATATTGATGGGTTTTCCAGTAGAACATAGTGATGGGCTTTCCAGTAGAACATAGTGATGGGTTTTCCAGTAGAACATAGTGATGGGTTTTCCAGTAGAACATAGCGATGGGTTTTCCAGTAGAACATAGTGATGGGTTTTCCAGTAGAACATAGTGATGGACTTTCCAGTAGAACATAGTGATGGGTTTTCCAGTAGAACATAGTGATGGGTTTTCCAGTAGAACATAGTGATGGGTTTTCCAGTAGAACATAGTGATGGGTTTTCCAGTAGAACATAGTGATGGGTTTTCCAGTAAAACATAGTGATGGGTTTTCCAGTAGAACATAGTGATGGGTTCTCCAGTAGAACATAGTGATGGGTTGTCAGTACAACACAGTGATGGGTTTTCCAGTAGAACATAGTGATGGGTTTTCCAGTAGAACATAGTGATGGGTTTTCCAGTAGAACATAGTGATGGGTTTTCCAGTAGAACATAGTGATGGGTTTTCCAGTACAACATAGTGATGGGTTTTCCAGTAGAACATAGTGATGGGTTTTCCAGTAGAACATAGTGATGGGTTTTCCAGTAGAACTTAGTGATGGGTTTTCCAGTAGAACATAGTGATGGGTTTTCCAGTAGAACATAGTGATGGGTTTTCCAGTAGAACATAGTGATGGGTTTTCCAGTAGAACATAGTGATGGGTTTTCCAGTACAACATAGTGATGGGTTTTCCAGTACAACATAGTGATGGGTTTTCCAGTAGAACATAGTGATGGGTTTTCCAGTAGAACATAGTGATGGGTTTTCCAGTAGAACTTAGTGATGGGTTTTCCAGTAGAACATAGTGATGGGTTGTCAGTATAACATAGTGATGGGTTTTCCAGTAGAACATAGTGATGGGTTTTCCAGTAGAACATAGTGATGGGTTTTCCAGTAGAACATAGTGATGGGTTTTCCAGTAGAACATAGTGATGGGTTTTCCAGTAGAACATAGTGATGGGTTTTCCAGTAGAACATAGTGATGGGTTTTTCCAGTAGAACATAGTGATGGGTTTTCCAGTAGAACATAGTGATGGGTTTTCCAGTACAACATAGTGATGGGTTTTCCAGTAGAACATAGTGATGGGTTTTCCAGTAGAACATAGTGATGGGTTTTCCAGTAGAACTTAGTGATGGGTTTTCCAGTAGAACATAGTGATGGGTTGTCAGTATAACATAGTGATGGGTTTTCCAGTAGAACATAGTGATGGGTTTTCCAGTAGAACATAGTGATGGGTTTTCCAGTAGAACATAGTGATGGGTTTTCCAGTAGAACATAGTGATGGGTTTTCCAGTAGAACATAGTGATGGGTTTTCCAGTAGAACATAGTGATGGGTTTTCCAGTAGAACATAGTGATGGGTTTTCCAGTAGAACATAGTGATGGGTTTTCCAGTAGAACTTAGTGATGGGTTTTCCTTTAGTGGTATTTTTTTAACTGAATGTTTCTGATTCTGCTGCTGTCATAGGTTATTCTGGCCATGTCTCTAACCATATAGATTTTATGAGTTCTTTCACCTTATTTAACCGACACCTTCCCATCCTCCCATTAATACTGGTGCATTATGGGGCTGGATTAGAGGCAGACCACCTCAGGCTTCTTGGCTGGATATAAGAGATGTATACTGAGATAGGACATCTCCTTAAGCAGCCGAGAGAGAGGGGGAGAGAGAGAGAGAGAAAGAGAGAGGGGGCCAGAGAGAGAGAGAGAGAGAGCCTACAGCATCACCTAGATCTTCTGCACAGATTCTGCCAGTCCTGGGCCCTGACAGTAAATCTCAGTAAGACAAAAATAATAGTGTTCCAAAAAAGGTCAGGTCGCCAGGACCACAAATACAAATTCCATCTAGACACCGTTGCCCTACAGCACAGAAAAAGCTATACATACCTTGGCCTAAACATCAGCGCCACAGTTAACTTCCACAAAGCTGTGAACGATCTGAGAGACAAGGCAAGAAGGGCATTCTATGCCATCAAAAGGAACATAAAATTTGACATCCCAATTAGGATCTGGCTAAAAATACTTGAATCAGTTACAGAACCCATTGCCCTTTATGGTTGTGAGGTCTGGGGTCCGCTCACCAACCAATAATTCACAAAATGGGACAAACACCAAATTGAGATTCTGCATGCAGAATTCTGCAAAAATATCCTCCGTATACAACGTAGAACACCAAATAATGCATGCAGAGCAGAATTAGGCCGATACCAACTAATTATCAAAATCCGAAAAAGAGCTGTTCAATTCTACAACCACCTAAAAGGAAGTGATTCCCAAACCTTCCATAACAAAGCCATCACCTACAGAGAGATGAACCTGGAGAAGAGTCCCCTAAGCAAGCTGGTCCTGGGGCTCTGTTCACAAACACAAACAGACCCCACAGAGCCCCAGGACAGCAACACAATTAGACCAAAACAAATCATGAGAAAACAAAAAGATAATTACTTGACACATTGGAAAGAATTAACAAAAAAACAGAGCAAACTAGAATGCTATTTGGCCCTAAACAGAGAGTACACAGTGGCAGAATACCTGACCACTGTGACTGACCCAACCTTAAGGAAAGCTTTGACTATGTACAGACTCAGTGAGCATAGCCTTGCTATTGAGAAAGGCCGCCGTAGGCAGACATGGCTCTCAAGAGAAGACAGGCTATGTGCACACTGCCCACAAAATGAGGTGGAAACTGAGCTGCACTTCCTAACCTCCTGCCAAATGTATGACCATATTAGAGACACATATTTCCCTCAGATTACACAGATCCACAAATAATTTGAAAACAAACCCGATTTTGATAAACTCCCATATCTACTGGGTGAAAAACCACAGTGTTCCATCACAGCAGCAAGATTTGTGACCTGTTGTCACAACAAAAGGTCAACCAGTGAAGAACAAACACCATTGTAAATACACATAAATATGGTGCTTATTTATCTTCCCTTTTGTACTTGAACCATTTGTACATTGTTACAACACTGTATATATACATAATATGACATGTCTCTGACAAACTGATCCCAAACTACATCCAGCAGTCAGTTCTCTGTCTCTGACAAACTGATCCCAAACTACATCCAACAGTCAGTTCTCTGTCCCTGACAAACTGATCCCAAACTACATCCAGCAGTCAGTTCTCTGTCCCTGACAAACTGATCCCAGACTACATCCAACAGTCAGTTCTCTGTCCCTGACAAACTGATCCCAAACTACATCCAGCAGTCAGTTCTCTGTCTCTGACAAACTGATCCCAAACTACATCCAACAGTCAGTTCTCTGTCTCTGACAAACTGATCCCAAACTAAATCCAGCAGTCAGTTCTCTGTCTCTGACAAACTGATCCCAGACTACATCCAACAGTCAGTTCTCTGTCCCTGACAAACTGATCCCAAACTACATCCAACAGTCAGTTCTCTGTCGCTGACAAACTGATCCCAAACTACATCCAACAGTCAGTTCTCTGTCCCTGACAAACTGATCCCAAACTACATCCAACAGTCAGTCAGTTCTCTGTCCCTGACAAACTGATCCCAAACTACATCCAGCAGTCAGTTCTCTGTCTCTGACAAACTGATCCCAGACTACATCCAACAGTCAGTTCTCTGTCTCTGACAAACTGATCCCAGACTACATCCAACAGTCAGTTCTCTGTCTCTGACAAACTGATCCCAAACTACATCCAACAGTCAGTTCTCTGTCTCTGACAATCTGATCCCAAACCACATCCAACAGTCAGTTCTCTGTCTCTGACAAACTGATCCCAGACTACATCCAACAGTCAGTTCTCTGTCTCTGACAAACTGATCCCAGACTACATCCAACAGTCAGTTCTCTGTTCCTGACAAACTGATCCCAGACTACATTCAACAGTCAGTCAGTTCTCTGTCCCTGACAAACTGATCCCAGACTACATCCAACAGTCAGTTCTCTGTCTCTGACAAACTGATCCCAGACTACATCCAACAGTCAGTTCTCTGTCCCTGACAAACTGATCCCAGACTACATCCACCAGTCAGTTCTCTGTCTCTGACAAACTGATCCCAAACCACATCCAACAGTCAGTTCTCTGTCTCTGACAAACTGATCCCAGACTACATCCAACAGTCAGTTCTCTGTCTCTGACAAACTGATCCCAGACTACATCCACCAGTCAGTTCTCTGTCTCTGACAAACTGATCCCAAACTACATCCACCAGTCAGTTCTCTGTCTCTGACAAACTGATCCCAAACTACATCCAGCAGTCAGTTCTCTGTCTCTGACAAACTGATCCCAAACTACATCCAACAGTCAGTTCTCTGTCTCTGACAAACTGATCCCAGACTACATCCAACAGTCAGTTCTCTGTCCCTGACAAACTGATCCCAGACTACATCCACCAGTCAGTTCTCTGTCCCTGACAAACTGATCCCAGACTACATCCAACAGTCAGTCAGTTCTCTGTCCCTGACAAACTGATCCCAGACTACATCCAACAGTCAGTTCTCTGTCCCTGACAAACTGATCCCAGACTACATCCAACAGTCAGTCAGTTCTCTGTCTCTGACAAACTGATCCCAGACTACATCCACCAGTCAGTTCTCTGTCTCTGACAAACTGATCCCAAACTACATCCAACAGTCAGTTCTCTGTCCCTGACAAACTGATCCCAGACTACATCCACCAGTCAGTTCTCTGTCCCTGACAAACTGATCCCAAACTACATCCAGCAGTCAGTTCTCTGTCTCTGACAAACTGATCCCAGACTACATCCACCAGTCAGTTCTCTGTCCCTGACAAACTGATCCCAGACTACATCCAGCAGTCAGTTCTCTGTCTCTGACAAACTGATCCCAGACTACATCCAACAGTCAGTCAGTTCTCTGTCTCTGACAAACTGATCCCAGACTACATCCAACAGTCAGTTCTCTGTCCCTGACAAACTGATCCCAGACTACATCCAGCAGTCAGTTCTCTGTCTCTGACAAACTGATCCCAGACTACATCCAACAGTCAGTTCTCTGTCTCTGACAAACTGATCCCAAACTACATCCAGCAGTCAGTTCTCTGTCTCTGACAAACTGATCCCAGACTACATCCACCAGTCAGTTCTCTGTCTCTGACAAACTGATTCCAAACTACATCCAGCAGTCAGTTCTCTGTCCCTGACAAACTGATCCCAAACTACATCCACCAGTCAGTTCTCTGTCTCTGACAAACTGATCCCAAATGACATCCACCAGTCAGTTCTCTGTCTCTGACAAACTGATCCCAAACTTCATCCACCAGTCAGTTCTCTGTCTCTGACAAACTGATCCCAGACTACATCCAGCAGTCAGTTCTCTGTCCCTGACAAACTGATCCCAGACTACATCCAACAGTCAGTTCTCTGTCTCTGACAAACTGATCCCAGACTACATCCAACAGTCAGTTCTCTGTCTCTGACAAACTGATCCCAAACTACATCCAGCAGTCAGTTCTCTGTCTCTGACAAACTGATCCCAGACTACATCCAACAGTCAGTTCTCTGTCCCTGACAAACTGATCCCAGACTACATCCAGCAGTCAGTTCTCTGTCTCTGACAAACTGATCCCAAACTACATCCAACAGTCAGTTCTCTGTCTCTGACAAACTGATCCCAAACTAAATCCAGCAGTCAGTTCTCTGTCTCTGACAAACTGATCCCAGACTACATCCAACAGTCAGTTCTCTGTCCCTGACAAACTGATCCCAAACTACATCCAACAGTCAGTTCTCTGTCGCTGACAAACTGATCCCAAACTACATCCAACAGTCAGTTCTCTGTCCCTGACAAACTGATCCCAAACTACATCCAACAGTCAGTCAGTTCTCTGTCCCTGACAAACTGATCCCAAACTACATCCAGCAGTCAGTTCTCTGTCTCTGACAAACTGATCCCAGACTACATCCAACAGTCAGTTCTCTGTCTCTGACAAACTGATCCCAGACTACATCCAACAGTCAGTTCTCTGTCTCTGACAAACTGATCCCAAACTACATCCAACAGTCAGTTCTCTGTCTCTGACAATCTGATCCCAAACCACATCCAACAGTCAGTTCTCTGTCTCTGACAAACTGATCCCAGACTACATCCAACAGTCAGTTCTCTGTCTCTGACAAACTGATCCCAGACTACATCCAACAGTCAGTTCTCTGTCTCTGACAAACTGATCCCAGACTACATCCAACAGTCAGTTCTCTGTTCCTGACAAACTGATCCCAGACTACATTCAACAGTCAGTCAGTTCTCTGTCCCTGACAAACTGATCCCAGACTACATCCAACAGTCAGTTCTCTGTCTCTGACAAACTGATCCCAGACTACATCCACCAGTCAGTTCTCTGTCTCTGACAAACTGATCCCAAACTACATCCACCAGTCAGTTCTCTGTCTCTGACAAACTGATCCCAAACTACATCCAGCAGTCAGTTCTCTGTCTCTGACAAACTGATCCCAAACTACATCCAACAGTCAGTTCTCTGTCTCTGACAAACTGATCCCAGACTACATCCAACAGTCAGTTCTCTGTCCCTGACAAACTGATCCCAGACTACATCCACCAGTCAGTTCTCTGTCCCTGACAAACTGATCCCAGACTACATCCAACAGTCAGTCAGTTCTCTGTCCCTGACAAACTGATCCCAGACTACATCCAACAGTCAGTTCTCTGTCCCTGACAAACTGATCCCAGACTACATCCAACAGTCAGTCAGTTCTCTGTCTCTGACAAACTGATCCCAGACTACATCCACCAGTCAGTTCTCTGTCTCTGACAAACTGATCCCAAACTACATCCAACAGTCAGTTCTCTGTCCCTGACAAACTGATCCCAGACTACATCCACCAGTCAGTTCTCTGTCCCTGACAAACTGATCCCAAACTACATCCAGCAGTCAGTTCTCTGTCTCTGACAAACTGATCCCAGACTACATCCACCAGTCAGTTCTCTGTCCCTGACAAACTGATCCCAGACTACATCCAGCAGTCAGTTCTCTGTCTCTGACAAACTGATCCCAGACTACATCCAACAGTCAGTCAGTTCTCTGTCTCTGACAAACTGATCCCAGACTACATCCAACAGTCAGTTCTCTGTCCCTGACAAACTGATCCCAGACTACATCCAGCAGTCAGTTCTCTGTCTCTGACAAACTGAACCCAGACTACATCCAACAGTCAGTTCTCTGTCTCTGACAAACTGATCCCAGACTACATCCACCAGTCAGTTCTCTGTCCCTGACAAACTGATCCCAGACTACATCCACCAGTCAGTTCTCTGTCTCTGACAAACTGATCCCAAACTACATCCAACAGTCAGTTCTCTGTCTCTGACAAACTGATCCCAAACTACATCCAACAGTCAGTTCTCTGTCTCTGACAAACTGATCCCAAACTACATCCAGCAGTCAGTTCTCTGTCCCTGACAAACTGATCCCAAACCACATCCAGCAGTCAGTTCTCTGTCTCTGACAAACTGATCCCAAACTACATCCAGCAGTCAGTTCTCTGTCCCTGACAAACTGATCCCAGACTACATCCAACAGTCAGTTCTCTGTCCCTGACAAACTGATCCCAGACTACATCCAACAGTCAGTTCTCTGTCCCTGACAAACTGATCCCAGACTACATCCACCAGTCAGTTCTCTGTCCCTGACAAACTGATCCCAGACTACATCCACCAGTCAGTTCTCTGTCCCTGACAAACTGATCCCAGACTACATCCACCAGTCAGTTCTCTGTCTCTGACAAACTGATCCCAAACTACATCCACCAGTCAGTTCTCTGTCTCTGACAAACTGATCCCAAACTACATCCACCAGTCAGTTCTCTGTTCCTGACAAACTGATCCCAGACTACATCCACCAGTCAGTTCTCTGTCTCTGACAAACTGATCCCAAACTACATCCACCAGTCAGTTCTCTGTCTCTGACAAACTGATCCCAAACTACATCCAACAGTCAGTTCTCTGTCTCTGACAAACTGATCCCAGACTACATCCAACAGTCAGTTCTCTGTCTCTGACAAACTGATCCCAGACTACATCCAGCAGTCAGTTCTCTGTCTCTGACAATCTGATCCCAAACTACATCCAGCAGTCAGTTCTCTGTCTCTGACAAACTGATCCCAAACCACATCCAGCAGTCAGTTCTCTGTCTCTGAGAAACTGATCCCAGACTACATCCAGCAGTCAGTTCTCTGTCCCTGACAAACTGATCCCAAACTACATCCAACAGTCAGTTCTCTGTCTCTGACAAACTGATCCCAGACTACATCCACCAGTCAGTTCTCTGTTCCTGACAAACTGATCCCAGACTACATCCACCAGTCAGTTCTCTGTCTCTGACAAACTGATCCCAAACTACATCCAGCAGTCAGTTCTCTGTCTCTGACAAACTGATCCCAAACTACATCCACCAGTCAGTTCTCTGTCTCTGACAAACTGATCCCAAACTACATCCACCAGTCAGTTCTCTGTTCCTGACAAACTGATCCCAGACTACATCCACCAGTCAGTTCTCTGTCTCTGACAAACTGATCCCAAACTACATCCACCAGTCAGTTCTCTGTCTCTGACAAACTGATCCCAAACTACATCCAACAGTCAGTTCTCTGTCTCTGACAAACTGATCCCAGACTACATCCAACAGTCAGTTCTCTGTCTCTGACAAACTGATCCCAGACTACATCCAGCAGTCAGTTCTCTGTCTCTGACAATCTGATCCCAAACTACATCCAGCAGTCAGTTCTCTGTCTCTGACAAACTGATCCCAAACCACATCCAGCAGTCAGTTCTCTGTCTCTGAGAAACTGATCCCAGACTACATCCAGCAGTCAGTTCTCTGTCCCTGACAAACTGATCCCAAACTACATCCAACAGTCAGTTCTCTGTCTCTGACAAACTGATCCCAGACTACATCCAACAGTCAGTTCTCTGTCTCTGACAAACTGATCCCAAACTACATCCAGCAGTCAGTTCTCTGTCCCTGACAAACTGATCCCAAACTACATCCAGCAGTCAGTTCTCTGTCTCTGACAAACTGATCCCAGACTACATCCAACAGTCAGTTCTCTGTCCCTGACAAACTGATCCCAAACTACATCCAACAGTCAGTTCTCTGTTCCTGACAAACTGATCCCAAACTACATCCAACAGTCAGTTCTCTGTCTCTGACAAACTGATCCCAAACTACATCCAGCAGTCAGTTCTCTGTCTCTGACAAACTGATCCCAAACTACATCCAGCAGTCAGTTCTCTGGTTGACCAGACATTATGTTTCTGGAGTTATGACTGACTGGTTATGACTGACTGGTTAGGACTGACTGGTATTGACTGAATGACTGACTGCGTTCCCAATGCACCATCTGTGAGGCAGTTTCACAAGCTTGGCAGAAGTCCCTTTGAAAGAGACAGTACTAGCTGTAGGCCTGTATGTGTTCAGTCTCACAAAAAGTCCAAGGTTGCCCTCATCTTTACCTGAAGGAAACCTTGATGCTCCACTGTTGATTTTCAGTTAGAGAAGTTCTCCCTGTTTTAACACATGAATGCACTGACACACATCACATTACACGCATGCACACACACACACAACACACACACACACACACACACACACACACACACACACACACACACACACACACACACACACACACACACACACACACACACACAGAAACACACACACAGAAACACACACACACATACTTTTTACCTCTCTCTCTCTCTTTCTCACTCTCTCCCTCTCAATCTCGCTCTCTGTCTCTCGTTCACCCCCCTGACATACACTTCTGTCAGTGTCATAATAGGTTATAACAGGTTTAACAATAGAGGTGAGAGAGAGAGAGAGAGAGAGAGAGAGAGAGAGAGAGAGAGAGAGAGAGAGAGAGAGAGAGAGAGAGAGAGAGAGAGAGAGAGAGAGAGAGAGAGAGAGAGAGAGAGAGAGAGAGAGAGAGAGAGAGAGAGAGAGAGAGAGAGAGAGAGAGAGAGAGAGAGAGAGAGAGAGAGAGAGAGAGAGAGAGAGAGAGAGAGAGAGAGAGAGAGGTTGATTTCTCGTCTGGTCTTTGTGAGTTAATTAGACAAGCTGTAAAGACAGTTAACCAACAGGAAAGCCAACCCTCCAGCCAGAGATGTAAAACCTATGCTCTTTCATCTAAACCTTAGATATGACCTCCCCAGCATCAGCAGTACTCATTTACTGACAGATGAGACATGAGAAAGCACAGACATGTCTGACACTGAGGCTTGATACTACCACAACACACTGATACTACACACTGATACTACTGAACCACTACACTGATACTACTGAACCACTACACTGATACTACTGAACCACTACACTGATACTACTGAACCACTACACTGATACTACTGAACCACTACACTGATACTACTGAACCACTACACTGATACTACTGAACCACTACTACACACTGATACTACTGAACCACTACACTGACACTACTGAACCACTACACTGATACTACTGAACCACTACTACACACTGGTACTACTGAACCACTACACTGATACTACTGAACCACTACACTGATACTACTGAACCACTACACTGATACTACTGAACCACTACACTGATACTACTGAACCACTACACTGATACTACTGAACCACTACTACACACTGATACTACTGAACCACTACACTGACACTACTGAACCACTACACTGATACTACTGAACCACTACACTGATACTACTGAACCACTACTACACACTGGTACTACTGAACCACTACACTGATACTACTGAACCACTACTACACACTGATACTACTGAACCACTACACTGATACTACTGAACCACTACACTGATACTACTGAACCACTACACTGATACTACTGAACCACTACACTGATACTACTGAACCACTACTACACACTGATACTACTGAACCACTACTACACACTGATACTACTGAACCACTACACTGACACTACTGAACCACTACACTGATACTACTGAACCACTACTACACACTGATACTACTGAACCACTACACTGATACTACTGAACCACTACACTGATACTACTGAACCACTACTACACACTGGTACTACTGAACCACTACACTGATACTACTGAACCACTACTACACACTGATACTACTGAACCACTACACTGATACTACTGAACCACTACTACACACTGATACTACTGAACCACTACACTGATACTACTGAACCACTACACTGATACTACTGAACCACTACACTGATACTACTGAACCACTACACTGATACTACTGAACCACTACTACACACTGGTACTACTGAACCACTACACTGATACTACTGAACCACTACTACACACTGATACTACTGAACCACTACACTGATACTACTGAACCACTACACTGATACTACTGAACCACTACACTGATACTACTGAACCACTACACTGATACTACTGAACCACTACACTGATACTACTGAACCACTACTACACACTGATACTACTGAACCACTACACTGACACTACTGAACCACTACACTGATACTACTGAACCACTACTACACACTGATACTACTGAACCACTACACTGATACTACTGAACCACTACACTGATACTACTGAACCACTACTACACACTGGTACTACTGAACCACTACACTGATACTACTGAACCACTACTACACACTGATACTACTGAACCACTACACTGATACTACTGAACCACTACTACACACTGATACTACTGAACCACTACACTGATACTACTGAACCACTACACTGACACTACTGAACCACTACTACACACTGATACTACTGAACCACTACACTGACACTACTGAACCACTACTACACACTGATACTACTGAACCACTACACTGATACTACTGAACCACTACACTGATACTACTGAACCACTACACTGATACTACTGAACCACTACACTGATAATACTGAACCACTACTACACACTGATACTACTGAACCACTACACTGATACTACTGAACCACTACTACACTGATACTACTGAACCACTACACTGATACTACTGAACCACTACACTGATACTACTGAAACACTACTACACACTGATACTACTGAACCACTACACTGATACTACTGAACCACTACTACACACTGATACTACTGAACCACTACTACACACTGATACTACTGAACCACTACACTGATACTACTGAACCACTACTACACACTGATACTACTGAACCACTACACTGATACTACTGAACCACTACACTGATACTACTGAAACACTACACTGATACTACTGAACCACTACTACACACTGATACTACTGAACCACTACACTGATACTACTGAACCACTACTACACACTGATACTACTGAACCACTACACTGATACTACTGAACCACTACACTGATACTACTGAAACACTACTACACACTGATACTACTGAACCACTACACTGATACTACTGAACCACTACTACACACTGATACTACTGAACCACTACTACACACTGATACTACTGAACCACTACTACACACTGATACTACTGAACCACTACACTGATACTACTGAACCACTACTACACACTGATACTACTGAACCACTACACTGATACTACTGAACCACTACACTGATACTACTGAACCACTACACTGACACTACTGGACCACTACACTGATACTACTGAACCACTACTACCCACTGATACTACTGGACCACTACACACTGATACTACTGAACCACTACTACACACTGATACTACTGAACCACTACTACACACTGATACTACTGAACCACTACACTGATACTACTGAACCACTACACTGATACTACTGAACCACTACACTGATACTACTGAACCACTACACTGATACTACTGAACCACTACTACACACTGATACTACTGAACCACTACTACACACTGATACTACTGAACCACTACACTGATACTACTGAACCACTACACTGATACTACTGACCCACTACACTGATACTACTGAACCACTACACTGATACTACTGAACCACTACACTGATACTACTGAACCACTACACTGATACTACTGAACCACTACTACACACTGATACTACTGAACCACTACTACACACTGATACTACTGAACCACTACACTGATACTACTGAACCACTACTACACACTGATACTACTGGACCACTACACACTGATACTACTGGACCACTACACACTGATACTACTGAACCACTACACTAATACTACTGAACCACTACACTGATACTACTGAACCACTACTACACACTGATACTACTGAACCACTACACTGATACTACTGAACCACTACTACACACTGATACTACTGAACCACTACACTGATACTACTGAACCACTACACTGATACTACTGAAACACTACACTGATACTACTGAACCACTACTACACACTGATACTACTGAACCACTACACTGATACTACTGAACCACTACTACACACTGATACTACTGAACCACTACACTGATACTACTGAACCACTACACTGATACTACTGAAACACTACTACACACTGATACTACTGAACCACTACACTGATACTACTGAACCACTACTACACACTGATACTACTGAACCACTACTACACACTGATACTACTGAACCACTACTACACACTGATACTACTGAACCACTACACTGATACTACTGAACCACTACTACACACTGATACTACTGAACCACTACACTGATACTACTGAACCACTACACTGATACTACTGAACCACTACACTGACACTACTGGACCACTACACTGATACTACTGAACCACTACTACCCACTGATACTACTGGACCACTACACACTGATACTACTGAACCACTACTACACACTGATACTACTGAACCACTACTACACACTGATACTACTGAACCACTACACTGATACTACTGAACCACTACACTGATACTACTGAACCACTACACTGATACTACTGAACCACTACACTGATACTACTGAACCACTACTACACACTGATACTACTGAACCACTACTACACACTGATACTACTGAACCACTACACTGATACTACTGAACCACTACACTAATACTACTGAACCACTACACTGATACTACTGAACCATTACACTGATACTACTGAACCACTACACTGATACTACTGAACCACTACACTGATACTACTGAACCACTACACTGATACTACTGAACCACTACACTGATACTACTGACCCACTACACTGATACTACTGAACCACTACACTGATACTACTGAACCACTACACTGATACTACTGAACCACTACACTGATACTACTGAACCACTACTACACACTGATACTACTGAACCACTACTACACACTGATACTACTGAACCACTACACTGATACTACTGAACCACTACTACACACTGATACTACTGGACCACTACACACTGATACTACTGGACCACTACACACTGATACTACTGAACCACTACACTAATACTACTGAACCACTACACTGATACTACTGAACCACTACACTGATACTACTGAACCACTACACTGATACTACTGAACCACTGCACTGATACTACTGAACCACTACACTGATACTACTGAACCACTACACTGATACTACTGAACCACTACACTGATACTACTGAACCACTACACTGATACTACTGAACCACTACACTAATACTACTGAACCACTACACTGATACTACTGAACCACTACACTGATACTACTGAACCACTACACTAATACTACTGAACCACTGCACTGATACTACTGAACCACTACACTAATACTACTGAACCACTACACTGATACTACTGAACCACTACACTGATACTACTGAACCACTACTACACACTGATACTACTGAACCACTACTACACACTGATACTACTGAACCACTACACTGATACTACTGAACCACTACTACACACTGATACTACTGAACCACTACTACACACTGATACTACTGAACCACTACACTGATACTACTGAACCACTACTACACACTGATACTACTGAACCACTACACTGATACTACTGAACCACTACACTGATACTACTGAACCACTACACTGATACTACTGGACCACTACACACTGATACTACTGAACCACTACTACACACTGATACTACTGAACCACTACTACACACTGATACTACTGAACCACTACACTGATACTACTGAACCACTACACTGATACTACTGAACCACTACACTGATACTACTGAACCACTACACTGATACTACTGAACCATGTCACAGACCACCACCACTGAAAATCTAACTTTTATAAGTTCATATTCTGTTATCTCATACCCAAATAATGTTGTTGATTCAGCTAAAACACACTATTTATAAATGCTTGCTATTTCCTCATAGAGGATGATGTCATCCTCCTGAGGAGAATGAACTGACCAATCAGTGATCTACTCGCATTAATATTTTTGTATGACCGGTATACGCCCAAACCATTCTGTTGTTGGGGTACGACCACACCATTCTGTTGTTGGGGTACGCCCAAACCATTCTGTTGTTGGGGTAAGCCCAAACCATTCTGTTGTTGGGGTACGCCCAAACCATTCTGTTGTTGGGGTACGCCCAAACCATTCTGTTGTTGGGGTACGTCCAAACCATTCTGTTGTTGGGGTACGACCACACCATTCTGTTGTTGGGGTACGCCCACACCATTCTGTTGTTGGGGTACGCCCAAACCATTCTGTTGTTGGGGTACGCCCAAACCATTCTGTTGTTGGGGTATGCCCAAACCATTCTGTTGTTGGGGTACGCCCACACCATTCTGTTGTTGGGGTACGCCCAAACCATTCTGTTGTTGGGGTACGCCCACACCATTCTGTTGTTGGGGTACGCCCAAACCATTCTGTTGTTGGGGTACGCCCAAACCATTCTGTTGTTGGGGTACGCCCAAACCATTCTGTTGTTGGGGTACGCCCAAACCATTCTGTTGTTGGGGTACGACCACACCATTCTGTTGTTGGGGTACGACCACACCATTCTGTTGTTGGGGTACGCCCAAACCATTCTGTTGTTGGGGTACGTCCAAACCATTCTGTTGTTGGGGTACGCCCAAACCATTCTGTTGTTGGGGTACGCCCAAACCATTCTGTTGTTGGGGTACGTCCAAACCATTCTGTTGTTGGGGTACGACCACACCATTCTGTTGTTGGGGTACGTCCAAACCATTCTGTTGTTGGGGTACGCCCAAACCATTCTGTTGTTGGGGTACGCCCAAACCATTCTGTTGTTGGGGTACGTCCAAACCATTCTGTTGTTGGGGTACGCCCAAACCATTCTGTTGTTGGGGTACGCCCAAACCATTCTGTTGTTGGGGTACGCCCAAACCATTCTGTTGTTGGGGTACGCCCACAACATTCCAACACAGAAAAAGCAGCTTTTTAACATAATTAATTACCCCTTCTTTTTTTTTTTTTTGCAAGGAAAACTATTTCATCATATTCTAATTAATTCTAGGTCATATTTCATAGACATCTGAAAACACTGGAGAGTTACTGTAAATATGAATAGTGAACCATTCCCCATACACAGCTAAATGGCTGCTGGGTCTGGCTGCTGGTGGGGTCGTTAAGGACTCGTATTGATTATGTTGTGCTGTGAGAATTCCTCGTTCTCCATGTCCATTACAGATGTGGTGACTGTTTCACCTCGGTCTGTCTCACTCCACTTAAACTGTTACTGAGGGAGAATGGCTTGTATCCCAAACGGCACCCTATGGACCCAGGTCAAAAGTAGTGCACTATATAGGGGAGAGGGGTGACATTTGGGACACACATTGGTAAAACACCATTTGTCACTGTTAATGACCTTTTCCAGGGATAGTGTATGTATGGCATGTTTTGCAGTTTGTGCTGCCAATGCACCGTGTGGATATAAACAGATATTGGTGTGTTACTGTCCACATCTCTATGTTTGTTCAGTAATTAGATGGATTATTTCAGATTTTAGAGAAAAGTTCCTACTTGGAATTCAACAGGAAGACCCACCGCTGCTAACTCTGAATCAAATAACTACCCAATCAACTGTAAGTATGTTGTTCTTGTAACTCAAATCAAATCAAATCAAATGTATTTATATAGCCCTTCATACATCAGCTGATATCTCAAAGTGCTGTGCAGAAACCCAGCCTAAAACCCCCAACAGCAAGCAATGCAGGTGTAGAAGCAGCTATATTTTGTTTCTTGGGGCTGAATAGAGAATTCACATTATACATGTTTCTATTACAGGCCTCCAGACCAATGACAAAACACAGCGTATCTTCTACAGACTCGTACGTGACTATTAGTTGAGCTGGTTTGAGAAAAGTGTTTACGGAAATAGGAATAATGACACCGTCAGTGTGCGTACTGGCTGGGAAATTATCAACAATTAGGCTGCGCTTTGTTCCAGGTCCACAAGATGGCGAACATCAAATGAGTGTTACAGGAGACCACAGCCATTGATATCACTCCTCTGGAGTCACTGAAGCCACTGTAATAAAGTCTTTCTGAGATTCTATATTTGTTTTTACAATGTATCACATCATTTAGATTCATGCTCTGTCAAATTACCCCTATATCCGTGCGTAATGTCCGTGCGTAAATGTGCAGATAGGCTATGGTATTATTGATAGTGGTTGTTAAAAAAGGCTACTATCGTCATTATCACGCTCAGCATGAATGCCATGATGTAGTGTATTTAGGTAGGCTGTGAATAGGTGGCAGGCTGCCCGATGGGGTTCAATATTGTGTTCTAGGGTTTCAGCACTTGACTACAGCTGAAGTCTTTTCTCACATAGACCTATATAATTTCCTGACGAGACGTTGTTTCTATCCATCCTACAGTATCTCACCAAGCGAGGAGATGAGCCCGCTATTCTGCACGGAGGGAGGGAGAGCTCTCCTACTCTGTCCTACTGCGCATTTCGCAATGATCTAGGTCTATTTGTTCTCTGGCAAAGCAAGAGGGGAAACTCATTCGCTCTCTGTCGTTGGTAATTGTTTTTTTCTCCTAACTGGTTGAAATCCGTGGTGAGTTCCTTCTTACAAGAAGAAGTAGGCTGAGATTCATACGGCGCTGAATGAGAGAGAGAGAGAGAGAGAGAGACGGCGAGAGAGAGAGAGAGAAAGAGAGAGAGAGAGAGAGAGACGGAGAGAGAGAGAGAAAGAGAAAGAGAGAGAGAGAGAGAGAGAGAGAGACGGAGAGAGAGAGAGAGAGAGAGAGAGAGACGGAGCGAGAGAGCGAGAACGAGAGAGAGAGAAAGACGGAGCGAGAGAACGAGAGCGAGAGAGAAAGACGGAGAGAGAGAGTCCTTTATATTGTAGATGTGGGAGAAGCTCTCAATATGAGCACACAGCTCGGAGGGTGAGGACCATCAGTAACAGCAGCATCAGCACCAGCAGCATCAGTCCCCGCGATGGATTGTGTTCTGTGCAACACTTTGTGTGCGCGGAGATTGAGGCCGTGAAGGCAGATAGATAACAATGTGGATAGCAGATTAAACTCAAACACTCGTGCTTGTGATTTAAACCTTGATTTCAATCTACCAGGAAAGTTGATTTTGGCCACTTTTATGATTCCGCGTCGCATTGCTACCGCCGGGCACTTCAACAGGGCATCAGCCGTGCTCATCTCCGCGACACATTTACGACTATTCTAAGTGGCAGCTATTACACCTGACTGATGACACTCTGTTATCGGGATTTCGTTTCCCTTTTGCGCCCGGACCCCAACCAAACCTCATATTCTGATTCGGCAGAGTATGTCTTTGGAGGATAAGCTTGGCAACAAGGGCTTATCATTCACTCCGATGGGGATAGAGGATAATAACATGAGGAACGGCAGAGGCCTGTCGGACCAATGGGCCGATAGCATGGTGGTTCGGCCCCGGACCACGGAGCGAAGCATCACCGTCCACAAGAAACTGGTCCTGGGGTTCGCCATCTCCATCCTCACCCTCATCGTCGTCACGGCCATCGCGGTTCTCCTCAGCGTCCGGTTCGAGGAGTGCGCCGGGGAGAGCAGCTCACGAGGGGCCAATGGCTCTAACGCCAAGTTCAACGGGTCACGGGATGGAAACGGGAACCACAAAGATGAAGAAGCCCAGCCGTGGAGACACCTCCGGTTACCGACATCTCTCCGGCCCCGGCACTACGACCTGCGTCTCTCAGTGAACATGGATAACTTTACATTCTCCGGGGAAGTGAACATTGAATTCGAGTGTGTAAACTCTACCAAATTCATAGTGCTTCACACGGACCGCCTCGAGGTGGAGAAAGTGGCGGTTTACTCGGATAATAAAAAACCCGGTGTCATGAGAATCCACCGCCAATTCCATTACCCAGGCAACCAGGTTTATGTGATCGCTTTACACAGGGAGCTGAAGCCCATGAGGACGTATAAAGTAAACATTACTTTCGACGCTCAAATAGAAAGTGAACTCCTGGGATTTTTCCGCAGCTCATATATTCTGCAAGGAGAGAGAAGGTAACCATTTACATTACAGTTACGCTATGCATCCACACCCCATGGCAAGATGACGTGTGAGTTAGCATTGTGTTTGTAGCCTGTACAGTCCACTAGCCTTATTTGTTCCCCCCCCCCCCAAATGAAACGGTTTAGACATTATATTACAGAGTAGCCTTTGCTTTTGAACACGTTTTACGCTGTCATGTCTGGCTCTCAACCCAAGTGCCTACTACAAAGCAGTGTGTAACGCTGTCAGCTGAGTCCCACAGTAATACGCGCCCGTTTTGTGCTTCTAGCCCCTTTAAAACATGTTGTTATGTATCCGCTGATAACCAACCATTAGTATGTGTGATTAATGAGGGACTGCGCTAGCCTGTTCAACTCTGACACCCTCTGGTGGCATTTTCTAAATTAAGCATAACAATGTATAATACCCCGATAAAGTACGTTTTGGTTTCAAAACGATACGTCCTACAAAAGATACCAACAGCCTAGAGCAATGTTTGTGAGACAGGGAAACGGTGATTGTGAGACAGGGAAACGGTGATTGTGAGACAGGGAAACGGTGTTTGTGAGACAGGGAAACGGTGTTTGTGAGACAGGGAAACGGTGTTTGTGCGACAGGGAAACGGTGTTTGTGAGACAGGGAAACGGTGATTGTGAGACAGGGACACGGTGTTTGTGAGACAGGGAAACGGTGTTTGTGCGACAGGGAAACGGTGTTTGTGCGACAGGGAAACGGTGTTTGTGAGACAGGGAAACGGTGATTGTGAGACAGGGACACGGTGTTTGTGAGACAGGGAAACGGTGTTTGTGCGACAGGGAAACGGTGTTTGTGAGACAGGGAAACGGTGTTTGTGAGACAGGGAAACGGTGTTTGTGAGACAGGGAAACGGTGTTTGTGAGACAGGGAAATGATGTTTGTGAGACAGGGAAACGGTGTTTGTGAGACAGGGAAACGGTGTTTGTGAGACAGGGAAACGGTGTTTGTGCGACAGGGAAACGGTGTTTGTGAGACAGGGAAACGGTGTTTGTGAGACACGGAAACGGTGTTTGTGAGATCCCGAAAACGGTTCTCACAAAAAACGTTTGTAAATTCCAAACGATTTGAAAACAAACTGTTATGACCCATCTATGAAAAGCCTCCCTCTAACACGCACCTGTTTTGCTCTATGATGACGCTCACAAGCCACACAAGAGTCGTTAGAAGGTAATGGGTTCATCTACATATAAGACCATAGAAAATCCCAGGACATAGTTTCTATAATACTGTAATGGGTTCATCTACATAGAAGATCATAGTAAATCCCAGGACATAGTGTCTATAATACTGTAAGGGTTAATCTACATAGAAGACCATAGTAAATCCCAGGTCATAGTGTCTATAATACTGTAAGGGGTTCATCTACATAGAAGACCATAGAAAATCCCAGGACATAGTGTCTATAATACTGTAAGGGTTCTTCTACATAGAAGACCATAGTAAATCCCAGGTCATAGTGTCTATAATACTGTAAGGGTTAATCTACATAGAAGATCATAGTAAATCCCAGGACATAGTGTAATAATATAATACTGTAAGGGTTCATCTACATAGAAGACCATAGTAAATCCCAGGACATAGTGTAATAATATAATACTGTAAGGGTTCATCTACATAGAAGATCATAGTAAATCCCAGGACATAGTGTCTATAATACTGTAAGGGTTAATCTACATAGAAGATCATAGTAAATCCCAGGACATAGTGTCTATAATACTGTAAGGGTTAATCTACATAGAAGACCATAGTAAATCCCAGGACATAGTGTCTATAATACTGTAAGGGTTCATCTACATAGAAGATCATAGTAAATCCCAGGACATAGTGTCTATAATACTGTAAGGGGTTCTTCTACATAGAAGATCATAGTAAATCCCAGGACATAGTGTCTATAATATTGTAATAAACTCATGTAGTTTCTGTCACAACCTCCACACAGTCGTCACCGACTAGTTGGATATTCATTTCCCACTGAGCAAACACTTTCTGTACTTACAGCACTCTTATACATTACATTTGATAAAGTTTTTACTCGGTGGACCTCTGTCAATAAAACTCATGAATGTAACTGTTTGTCAAATAGTTTTTGCCTTGGTTATCATGATTTTTGTTGTCGTTGGCAAAACACGTCAATGGTGAGGCTACTGTAAATATGAGGGCAGACTAAGCAGATGAATGAAAGCAGTGAATTTCTGCTTTTTCACTGTGGGACCAATGGAGTTAAACAAGGAAACTATTTAAAGATAAACACTGACAAATATATATTTACATGTGTTACTAATTATACTGTACCCCAATTGGCCTTTCATGCCCGATCACACATTCAGTCGATCTAGTCCTACTTCTGTTGATTTCTAAACCAACATGTTTCCTAAATTGATATTTGCAAAGAAGTGCCTTAGTGAATGAGTCTGTTTGTAGCTGCAGTGTTACTTTACATGGAGTAACATATTGACATCGGCAGTCATTTCAGAATCAAATGTAGAATAAATAGCCAGATAAGCGCTCTCAGCAGTAAGCCCTTCCGGGAGCCTCTGTCCAATATTCACATTCAGTGGTTGAACACAAACCGTGACAACGCTGCAGTCTGTTTTATTGGACTCATAACGCATCATCGTGTAGTGTAGTGTTACGGCCACGTCCTCCTCAGACCTCACGCCATACAGCACCGTATCTGCAGGCCTCAATCAACCAAGGTACCAGGACCTTGTTCCATTGGTCAGTCAGTTATTCTATAAGACCCGTGCAGCAAGACCTTGTTCCATTGGTCAGTCAGTTATTCTATAAGACCCGTGCAGCAAGACCTTGTTCCATTGGTCAGTCAGTTATCCTATAAGACCCGTGCAGCAAGACCTTGCTCCATTGGTCAGTCAGTTAGAAGGTCAGGGCCACCCACATACAAACACACAGACACACAGACACACAGACACACACACACACACACACACACACACACACACACACACACACACACACACAGACACACACACACACACACACACACACACACACACACACACACACACACACACACACACACACACACACACACACACACACACACACACGTATTGACTGGACCGCAGTCAGTCAATAGGCCAATGGGTGTGTCAGTCTGGCCATGTGCTGCAGATACTGCCTGTGTGTGTGTGTGTATGTGTGTGTGTGTGTGTGTGTGTGTGTCATTTACCATGAGCAGTGGAAGTTGGTGTGTGTGTGTGTGTGTGTGTGTCATTTACCATGAGCAGTGGAAGTTGGTGTGTGTGTGTGTGTGTGTGTGTGTGTGTGTGTGTGTGTGTGTGTGTGTGTGTGTGTGTGTGTGTGTGTGTGTGTGTGTGTGTGTGTGTGTGTGTGTGTTAGCTTTATCTGACTTGTATCTGATGACTTGAACCACCAACTTCTGTTCTGTGACACTTCAAAATAACAAAGTGTGCGTCTCAAAGGGCATCCTATTTCCTTTATAGTGCACTTATTTTAACCAGCCATAGGGTCACTATTTCTAGAAATAGGGCGCCATTTTGTGAGCCACGCTGATCGTCAGTGTCATGTCAGGTTACCGTCATCTGAACTCTGCATATTGAACAAGGGCTCCCAGCAGCAGGTCGGTCACACAGCCACACGCCTAACAACACGCCTAACAACACACCTAATATCCACACGCCTAATATCCACACGCCTAACATCTACACGCCTAACATCCACACGCCTAACATCCACACGCCTAACAACACGCCTAACAACACGCCTAACAACACGCCTAATATCCACACGCCTAACAACACGCCTAACATCCACACGCCTAACAACACGCCTAACAACACGCCTAACAACACGCCTAACAACACGCCTAACATCCACACGCCTAACATCCACACGCCTAACATCCACACGCCTAACAACACGCCTAACAACAAGCCTAACAACACGCCTAACAACACGCCTAACAACACGCCTAACAACAAGCCTAACAACACGCCTAACATCCACACGCCTAACATCCACACGCCTAACAACACGCCTAACAACACGCCTAACAACACGCCTAACAACACGCCTAACAACACGCCTAACAACAAGCCTAACAACACGCCTAACAACACGCCTAACAACACGCCTAACAACAAGCCTAACAACACGCCTAACAACACGCCTAAGAACACGCCTAACAACACGCCTAACAACAAGCCTAACAACACGCCTAACAACACGCCTAACAACACGCCTAACATCCAGCCTGGTAAAATAAGTGACTTGGTGACTTATACCGTACGTTCAGCCGAACGCTGCACCGGGGCAGCTGGGGGATCATTACAGGACATGACTTCAGTGATTTGTAAATCAATGCTAATTACACATGATTGGATCGACCGTGACGACAAACAGAGTTTTCGTCGCAAATGGAACCCTATTCCCTTATATGGTGCACTACTTTAGACCAGAGCCCTATTCCCTATATAGTGCACTACTTTAGACCAGAGCCATATTCCCTATATAGTGCACTACTTTAGACCAGAGCCCTCTACAGTAGTACACTACTTCATAAGGAATAGGGTGCCATCTGGGATGCAGGCAGACAACGTGTTTCAGAACAGAGGTACAGGACAGGACATTAGGTTTTAGTACTGTAACAAATAGTTTGCATAACAGCCATCGTAATATTGGATAAATATTGATAGATTTTATATAGAGCTTTTACATTCTAGTTCGATGCTCAAAGCGTTTTATAGTGTAAGGGAGGGGGACAGTAGCCTGAGCGCCAGTCTGTTTGTGTTATCATGCCAACTCTCTGTCACAGCTCCCTGTCACAACTCCCTGTCACAACTCCCTGTCACAACTCCCTGTCACAGCTCCCTGTCACAGCTCCCTGTCACAGCTCCCTGTCACAACTCCCTGTCACAACTCCCTGTCACAACTCCCTGTCACAGCTCCCTGTCACAGCTCCCTGTCACAGCTCCCTGTCACAACTCCCTGTCACAGCTCCCTGTCACAGCTCCCTGTCACAGCTCCCTGTCACAGCTCCCTGTCACAACTCCCTGTCACAACTCCCTGTCACAACTCCCTGTCACAACTCCCTGTCACAGCTCCCTGTCACAGCTCCCTGTCACAGCTCCCTGTCACAGCTCCCTGTCACAACTCCCTGTCACAGCTCCCTGTCACAGCTCCCTGTCACATCTCCATGTCACAACTCCCTGTCACAACTCCCTGTCACAACTCCCTGTCACAGCTCCCTGTCACAGCTCCCTGTCACAGCTCCCTGTCACATCTCCATGTCACAACTCCCTGTCACAACTCCATGTCACAACTCCATGTCACAACTCCCTGTCACAGCTCCCTGTCACAGCTCCCTGTCACAGTTCCCTGTCACAACTCCCTGTCACAGCTCCCTGTCACAGCTCCCTGTCACAGCTCCCTGTCACAGCTCCCTGTCACAGCTCCCTGTCACAGCTCCCTGTCACAGTTCCCTGTCACAGCTCCCTGTCACAGCTCCCTGTCACAGCTCCCTGTCACAGCTCCCTGTCACAGCTCCCTGTCACAGCTCCCTGTCACAGCTCCCTGTCACAGCTCCCTGTCACAGTTCCCTGTCACAGCTCCCTGTCACAGCTCCCTGTCACAGCTCCCTGTCACAGCTCCCTGTCATGCCATGTTTAGCTTGACAATCGATGGAGTTGGCGAGAGCACAAACAGATCTGGGATCAGGCTAGGTGAACTCAAAGTGCTGTATGTGGTTAGTTCCCATCCCTGTCCATTCCCACTGATACTTCCCCCGACTGTCTTGTCTAGTGAGCCAGAAGTCTTTACTGTAGGAGAAAATAGTGTTTGCTCTGCAGCGTGCAGGCGTTTCCCAGACCCAGCCCAGCGAGGCTGGAGATGGTCCAGTCAGCGTGCAGGCGTTTCCCAGACCCAGCCCAGCGAGGCTGGAGACGGTCCAGTCAGCGTGCAGGCGTTTCCCAGACCCAGCCCAGCGAGGCTGGAGATGGTCCAGTCAGCGTGCAGGCGTTTCCCAGACCCAGCCCAGCGAGGCTGGAGATGGTCCAGTCAGCGTGCAGGCGTTTCCCAGACCCAGCCCAGCGAGGCTGGAGATGGTCCAGTCAGCGTGCAGGCGTTTCCCAGACCCAGCCCAGCGAGGCTGGAGATGGTCCAGTCAGCGTGCAGGCGTTTCCCAGACCCAGCCCAGCGAGGCTGGAGATGGTCCAGTCAGCGTGCAGGCGTTTCCCAGACCCAGCCCAGCGAGGCTGGAGACGGTCCAGTCAGCGTGCAGGCGTTTCCCAGACCCAGCCCAGCGAGGCTGGAGATGGTCCAGTCAGCGTGCAGGCGTTTCCCAGACCCAGCCCAGCGAGGCTGGAGACGGTCCAGTCAGCGTGCAGGCGTTTCCCAGACCCAGCCCAGCGAGGCTGGAGATGGTCCAGTCAGCGTGCAGGCGTTTCCCAGACCCAGCCCAGCGAGGCTGGAGATGGTCCAGTCAGCGTGCAGGCGTTTCCCAGACCCAGCCCAGCGAGGCTGGAGATGGTCCAGTCAGCGTGCAGGCGTTTCCCAGACCCAGCCCAGCGAGGCTGGAGACGGTCCAGTCAGCGTGCAGGCGTTTCCCAGACCCAGCCCAGCGAGGCTGGAGATGGTCCAGTCAGCGTGCAGGCGTTTCCCAGACCCAGCCCAGCGAGGCTGGAGATGGTCCAGTCAGCGTGCAGGCGTTTCCCAGACCCAGCCCAGCGAGGCTGGAGATGGTCCAGTCAGCGTGCAGGCGTTTCCCAGACCCAGCCCAGCGAGGCTGGAGATGGTCCAGTCAGCGTGCAGGCGTTTCCCAGACCCAGCCCAGCGAGGCTGGAGATGGTCCAGTCAGCGTGCAGGCGTTTCCCAGACACAGCCCAGCGAGGCTGGAGACGGTTCAGTCAGCGTGCAGGCGTTTCCCAGACCCAGCCCAGCGAGGCTGGAGACGGTCCAGTCAGCGTGCAGGCGTTTCCCAGACCCAGCCCAGCGAGGCTGGAGATGGTCCAGTCAGCGTGCAGGCGTTTCCCAGACCCAGCCCAGCGAGGCTGGAGACGGTTCAGTCAGCGTGCAGGCGTTTCCCAGACCCAGCCCAGCGAGGCTGGAGATGGTCCAGTCAGCGTGCAGGCGTTTCCCAGACACAGCCCAGCGAGGCTGGAGACGGTTCAGTCAGCGTGCAGGCGTTTCCCAGACCCAGCCCAGCGAGGCTGGAGATGGTCCAGTCAGCGTGCAGGCGTTTCCCAGACCCAGCCCAGCGAGGCTGGAGATGGTCCAGTCAGCGTGCAGGCGTTTCCCAGACCCAGCCCAGCGAGGCTGGAGATGGTCCAGTCAGCGTGCAGGCGTTTCCCAGACCCAGCCCAGCGAGGCTGGAGATGGTCCAGTCAGCGTGCAGGCGTTTCCCAGACCCAGCCCAGCGAGGCTGGAGATGGTCCAGTCAGCGTGCAGGCGTTTCCCAGACCCAGCCCAGCGAGGCTGGAGATGGTCCAGTCAGCGTGCAGGCGTTTCCCAGACCCAGCCCAGCGAGGCTGGAGATGGTCCAGTCAGCGTGCAGGCGTTTCCCAGACCCAGCCCAGCGAGGCTGGAGATGGTCCAGTCAGCGTGCAGGCGTTTCCCAGACCCAGCCCAGCGAGGCTGGAGATGGTCCAGTCAGCGTGCAGGCGTTTCCCAGACCCAGCCCAGCGAGGCTGGAGATGGTCCAGTCAGCGTGCAGGCGTTTCCCAGACCCAGCCCAGCGAGGCTGGAGATGGTCCAGTCAGCGTGCAGGCGTTTCCCAGACACAGCCCAGCGAGGCTGGAGATGGTCCAGTCAGCGTGCAGGCGTTTCCCAGACACAGCCCAGCGAGGCTGGAGATGGTCCAGTCAGCGTGCAGGCGTTTCCCAGACCCAGCCCAGCGAGGCTGGAGATGGTCCAGTCAGCGTGCAGGCGTTTCCCAGACACAGCCCAGCGAGGCTGGAGATGGTCCAGTCAGCGTGCAGGCGTTTCCCAGACACAGCCCAGCGAGGCTGGAGATGGTCCAGTCAGCGTGCAGGCGTTTCCCAGACCCAGCCCAGCGAGGCTGGAGATGGTCCAGTCAGCGTGCAGGCGTTTCCCAGACCCAGCCCAGCGAGGCTGGAGATGGTCCAGTCAGCGTGCAGGCGTTTCCCAGACACAGCCCAGCGAGGCTGGAGATGGTCCAGTCAGCGTGCAGGCGTTTCCCAGACACAGCCCAGCGAGGCTGGAGATGGTCCAGTCAGCGTGCAGGCGTTTCCCAGACACAGCCCAGCGAGGCTGGAGATGGTCCAGTCAGCGTGCAGGCGTTTCCCAGACACAGCCCAGCGAGGCTGGAGATGGTCCAGTCAGCGTGCAGGCGTTTCCCAGACCCAGCCCAGCGAGGCTGGAGATGGTCCAGTCAGCGTGCAGGCGTTTCCCAGACCCAGCCCAGCGAGGCTGGAGATGGTCCAGTCAGCGTGCAGGCGTTTCCCAGACACAGCCCAGCGAGGCTGGAGATGGTCCAGTCAGCGTGCAGGCGTTTCCCAGACACAGCCCAGCGAGGCTGGAGATGGTCCAGTCAGCGTGCAGGCGTTTCCCAGACCCAGCCCAGCGAGGCTGGAGATGGTCCAGTCAGCGTGCAGGCGTTTCCCAGACCCAGCCCAGCGAGGCTGGAGACGGTTCAGTCAGGTTCTGTGGTTTTCCCAGACACAGCCCAGCGAGGCTGGAGATGGTCCAGTCAGGTTCTGTCGTTTTCCCACGGGGTCACCATCATCCCAAACACACTTAACGCCCTTCACCACTGTCCTAATACCTCCTTCCATCTGCTGCCTCCCCCTGCCTCACCTCTGCTCTCCTTTCATCTCTACAATAAGAGTAGCCTGCTGGGCCTTTCAGCCTCTGACAACCACTCTCTCTCTCTACTGTCTCTCTCTACCTCTCTCTCACACTCTCTCTCTACTGTCTCTCTCTCTCTCTATCTCTCTCTCTCTCTCTACTGCCTCTCTCTCTCTCTCTCTCTCTCTCTCTCTCTCTCTCTCTCTCTCTCTCTCTCTCTCTCTCTCTCTCCCCTCTCTCTCTCTCACACACACACAATATCTCTCTCTCTCTCTCTCTCTCTCTCTCTCTCTCTCTCTCTCTCTCTCTCTCTCTCTCTCTCTCTCTCTCTCTCTCTCTCTCTCTCTCTCTCTCTCACACACACACAATCTCTCTCTCTACCCCTCAGCCGCCTGTGAGTATTGTGCCTGATTTTTCTCTGATTTTAATGGTTTAGGGAGTGAAATCCAAAACCTGATACAAACTTTGCTTTTCCTTTGAAACACTTGGAGACATGGGGCTCTTTTGGTTTTCAGCCACAGAGCAGCACTCCAAGGCGGTGGGAAGTTGGCTGGCAACTGATAGAATGGAGAAATGGAGGGATGGAGAAATGAAATGATGGAGGGATAGATAGAGAGATGGAGAGATCAAGGGATGGAGGGAGGCGGTGAAGGAGTGATCATAGGATGTAGGGAATGGAGGGATCAAGGGAATGAGAAATGGAGGGAAGGCTAATGGAGAGGGAGCTTAATTGCCTTTTTTAATTGATATTGAGATGATTGTTCAGGCAGCGTGAGACCTAGATTAGCTTAGTCATTGAAACAGCGTCGTGTTTATGTCAGGGAATACATTTACGCCGTGTCTCCATTCCATATGCCTTCTTCACAAGGGTCTGTGTGGGATTATCATCTGTTCTGTACATTCATGAGTTATGAGAAGAGAGTTCCGTTATACCAGAGTTAAGACAGTATAGAGACGAGTACTGTTATATCAGAGTTAAGACAGTATATAGTAGAGTACTGTTATATCAGAGTTAAGACAGTAGTATATAGTAGAGTACTGTTATATCAGTGTTAAGACAGTATATAGTACTGTTATATCAGAGTTAAGACAGTATATAGTACTGTTATATCAGACTTAAGACAGTATAGAGTAGAGTACTGTTATACCAGAGTTAAGACAGTATATAGTACTGTTATATCAGAGTTAAGACAGTATATAGTAGAGTACTGTTATACCAGAGTTAAGACAGTATATAGTACTGTTATATCAGAGTTAAGACAGTATATAGTAGAGTACTGTTATACCAGAGTTAAGACAGTATATAGTAGAGTACTGTTATATCAGAGTTAAGACAGTAGTATATAGTAGAGTACTGTTATATCAGAGTTAAGACAGTAGTATATAGTAGAGTACTGTTATATCAGAGTTAAGACAGTAGTATATAGTAGAGTACTGTTATATCAGAGTTAAGACAGTATATAGTAGAGTACTGTTATATCAGAGTTAAGACAGTAGTATATAGTAGAGTACTGTTATATCAGAGTTAAGACAGTAGTATATAGTAGAGTACTGTTATACCAGAGTTAAGACAGTATATAGTAGAGTACTGTTATACCAGAGTTAACACAGTAGTATATAGTAGAGTACTGTTATATCAGAGTTAAGACAGTAGTATATAGTAGAGTACTGTTATATCAGAGTTAAGACAGTATATAGTAGAGTACTGTTATACCAGAGTTAAGACAGTAGTATATAGTAGAGTACTGTTATACCAGAGTTAAGACAGTAGTATATAGTAGAGTACTGTTATACCAGAGTTAAGACAGTAGTATATAGTAGAGTACTGTTATATCAGAGTTAAGACAGTAGTATATAGTAGAGTACTGTTATACCAGAGTTAAGACAGTAGTATATAGTAGAGGACTGTTATACCAGAGTTAAGACAGTAGTATATAGTAGAGTACTGTTATACCAGAGTTAAGACAGTAGTATATAGTAGAGTACTGTTATATCAGAGTTAAGACAGTAGTATATAGTAGAGTACTGTTATATCAGAGTTAAGACAGTATATAGTACTGTTATATCAGAGTTAAGACAGTATATAGTAGAGTACTGTTATATCAGAGTTAAGACAGTATATAGTAGAGTACTGTTATATCAGAGTTTAGACAGTATATAGTAGAGTACTATTATATCAGAGTTAAGACAGTATATAGTAGAGTACGGTTATATCAGAGTTAAGACAGTATATAGTAGAGTACTGTTATATCAGAGTTAAGACAGTATATAGTAGAGTACTGTTATATCAGAGTTAAGACAGTATATAGTAGAGTACTATTATACCAGAGTTAACACAGTATATAGTAGAGTACTATTATACCAGAGTTAAGACAGTATATAGTAGAGTACTGTTATACCAGAGTTAAGACAGTAGTATATAGTAGAGTACTGTTATATCAGAGTTTAGACAGTATATAGTAGAGTACTATTATACCAGAGTTAAGACAGTATATAGTAGAGTACTGTTATACCAGAGTTAAGACAGTAGTATATAGTAGAGTACTGTTATATCAGAGTTAAGACAGTATATAGTAGAGTACTGTTATACCAGAGTTAAGACAGTATATAGTAGAGTACTGTTATACCAGAGTTAAGACAGTATATGGTAGAGTACTGTTATATCAGAGTTAAGACAGTATATAGTAGAGTACTATTATATCAGAGTTAAGACAGTATATAGTAGAGTACTATTATATCAGAGTTAAGACAGTATATAGTAGAGTACTGTTATACCAGAGTTAAGACAGTAGTATATAGTAGAGTACTGTTATATCAGAGTTTAGACAGTATATAGTAGAGTACTATTATATCAGAGTTAAGACAGTATATAGTAGAGTACGGTTATATCAGAGTTAAGACAGTATATAGTAGAGTACTGTTATATCAGAGTTAAGACAGTATATAGTAGAGTACTGTTATATCAGAGTTAAGACAGTATAGAGTAGAGTACTGTTATATCAGAGTTAACACAGTATAGTGGAGAGTACTGTTATACCAGAGTTAACACAGTATATAGTAGAGTACTATTATATCAGAGTTAACACAGTATATAGTAGAGTACTGTTATACCAGAGTTAAGACAGTATATAGTAGAGTACTGTTATACCAGAGTTAAGACAGTAGTATATAGTAGAGTACTTTTATACCAGAGTTAAGACAGTAGTATATAGTAGAGTACTGTTATATCAGAGTTAAGACAGTATATAGTAGAGTACTATTATACCAGAGTTAACACAGTATATAGTAGAGTACTATTATATCAGAGTTAAGACAGTATATAGTAGACTACTGTTATATCAGAGTTAAGACAGTATATAGTAGAGTACTGTTATATCAGAGTTAAGACAGTATATAGTAGAGTACTATTATACCAGAGTTAACACAGTATATAGTAGAGTACTATTATATCAGAGTTAAGACAGTATATAGTAGAGTACTGTTATATCAGAGTTTAGACAGTATATAGTAGAGTACTATTATATCAGAGTTAAGACAGTATATAGTAGAGTACGGTTATACCAGAGTTAAGACAGTATATAGTAGAGTACTGTTATATCAGAGTTAAGACAGTAGTATATAGTAGAGTACTGTTATACCAGAGTTAAGACAGTAGTATATAGTAGAGTACTGTTATATCAGAGTTAAGACAGTATATAGTAGAGTACTATTATACCAGAGTTAACACAGTATATAGTAGAGTACTGTTATATCAGAGTTAAGACAGTATATAGTAGAGTACTGTTATATCAGAGTTAAGACAGTATATAGTAGAGTACTGTTATACCAGAGTTAAGACAGTAGTATATAGTAGAGTACTGTTATACCAGAGTTAAGACAGTAGTATATAGTAGAGTACTGTTATATCAGAGTTAAGACAGTAGTATATAGTAGAGTACTGTTATATCAGAGTTAAGACAGTAGTATATAGTAGAGTACTGTTATACCAGAGTTAAGACAGTAGTATATAGTAGAGTACTGTTATACCAGAGTTAAGACAGTATATAGTAGAGTACTGTTATATCAGAGTTAAGACAGTATATAGTAGAGTACTGTTATACCAGAGTTAAGACAGTAGTATATAGTAGAGTACTGTTATACCAGAGTTAAGACAGTAGTATATAGTAGAGTACTGTTATATCAGAGTTAACACAGTATATAGTAGAGTACTGTTATATCAGAGTTAAGACAGTATATAGTAGAGTACTGTTATATCAGAGTTAAGACAGTATATAGTAGAGTACTGTTATACCAGAGTTAAGACAGTAGTATATAGTAGAGTACTGTTATACCAGAGTTAAGACAGTAGTATATAGTAGAGTACTGTTATATCAGAGTTAAGACAGTAGTATATAGTAGAGTACTGTTATATCAGAGTTAAGACAGTATATAGTAGAGTACTGTTATACCAGAGTTAAGACAGTAGTATATAGTAGAGTACTGTTATACCAGAGTTAAGACAGTAGTATATAGTAGAGTACTGTTATATCAGAGTTAAGACAGTAGTATATAGTAGAGTACTGTTATACCAGAGTTAAGACAGTAGTATATAGTAGAGTACTGTTATATCAGAGTTAAGACAGTAGTATATAGTAGAGTACTGTTATACCAGAGTTAAGACAGTAGTATATAGTAGAGTACTGTTATACCAGAGTTAAGACAGTAGTATATAGTAGAGTACTGTTATACTAGAGTTAAGACAGTATATAGTAGAGTACTGTTATACCAGAGTTAAGACAGTATATAGTAGAGTACTGTTATACCAGAGTTAAGACAGTAGTATATAGTAGAGTACTGTTATACCAGAGTTAACACAGTATATAGTAGAGTACTGTTATACCAGAGTTAAGACAGTAGTATATAGTAGAGTACTATTATACCAGAGTTAAGACAGTATATAGTAGAGTACTGTTATATCAGAGTTAAGACAGTATATAGTAGAGTACTGTTATACCAGAGTTAAGACAGTAGTATATAGTAGAGTACTGTTATACCAGAGTTAACACAGTATATAGTAGAGTACTGTTATACCAGAGTTAACACAGTATATAGTAGAGTACTGTTATATCAGAGTTAAGACAGTAGTATATAGTAGAGTACTATTATACCAGAGTTAAGACAGTATATAGTAGAGTACTGTTATATCAGAGTTAAGACAGTATATAGTAGAGTACTGTTATACCAGAGTTAAGACAGTAGTATATAGTAGAGTACTGTTATACCAGAGTTAACACAGTATATAGTAGAGTACTGTTATACCAGAGTTAACACAGTATATAGTAGAGTACTGTTATACCAGAGTTAAGACAGTAGTATATAGTAGAGTACTGTTATATCAGAGTTAAGACAGTAGTATATAGTAGAGTACTGTTATATCAGAGTTAAGACAGTAGTATATAGTAGAGTACTGTTATACCAGAGTTAAGACAGTAGTATATAGTAGAGTACTGTTATACCAGAGTTAACACAGTATATAGTAGAGTACTGTTATACCAGAGTTAACACAGTATATAGTAGAGTACTGTTATATCAGAGTTAAGACAGTAGTATATAGTAGAGTACTATTATACCAGAGTTAAGACAGTATATAGTAGAGTACTGTTATATCAGAGTTAAGACAGTATATAGTAGAGTACTGTTATACCAGAGTTAAGACAGTAGTATATAGTAGAGTACTATTATACCAGAGTTAACACAGTATATAGTAGAGTACTGTTATATCAGAGTTAAGACAGTAGTATATAGTAGAGTACTATTATACCAGAGTTAAGACAGTATATAGTAGAGTACTGTTATATCAGAGTTAAGACAGTATATAGTAGAGTACTGTTATACCAGAGTTAAGACAGTAGTATATAGTAGAGTACTGTTATACCAGAGTTAACACAGTATATAGTAGAGTACTGTTATACCAGAGTTAACACAGTATATAGTAGAGTACTGTTATACCAGAGTTAAGACAGTAGTATATAGTAGAGTACTGTTATATCAGAGTTAAGACAGTAGTATATAGTAGAGTACTGTTATACCAGAGTTAAGACAGTAGTATATAGTAGAGTACTGTTATACCAGAGTTAAGACAGTAGTATATAGTAGAGTACTGTTATACTAGAGTTAAGACAGTATATAGTAGAGTACTGTTATACCAGAGTTAAGACAGTATATAGTAGAGTACTGTTATACCAGAGTTAAGACAGTAGTATATAGTAGAGTACTGTTATACCAGAGTTAACACAGTATATAGTAGAGTACTGTTATACCAGAGTTAAGACAGTAGTATATAGTAGAGTACTGTTATACTAGAGTTAAGACAGTATATAGTAGAGTACTGTTATACCAGAGTTAAGACAGTAGTATATAGTAGAGTACTGTTATACCAGAGTTAACACAGTATATAGTAGAGTACTGTTATATCAGAGTTAAGACAGTAGTATATAGTAGAGTACTGTTATACCAGAGTTAAGACAGTAGTATATAGTAGAGTACTGTTATACCAGAGTTAAGACAGTAGTATATAGTAGAGTACTGTTATACCAGAGTTAAGACAGTAGTATATAGTAGAGTACTGTTATACCAGAGTTAACACAGTAGTATATAGTAGAGTACTGTTATACCAGAGTTAAGACAGTAGTATATAGTAGAGTACTGTTATACCAGAGTTAAGACAGTAGTATATAGTAGAGTACTGTTATACCAGAGTTAAGACAGTAGTATATAGTAGAGTACTGTTATACCAGAGTTAAGACAGTAGTATATAGTAGAGTACTGTTATACCAGAGTTAACACAGTATATAGTAGAGTACTGTTATATCAGAGTTAAGACAGTAGTATATAGTAGAGTACTGTTATACCAGAGTTAAGACAGTAGTATATAGTAGAGTACTGTTATACCAGAGTTAAGACAGTAGTATATAGTAGAGTACTGTTATACCAGAGTTAAGACAGTAGTATATAGTAGAGTACTGTTATACCAGAGTTAACACAGTAGTATATAGTAGAGTACTATTATACCAGAGTTAACACAGTAATAGTAGAGGACATGATACTGTTATTTTTCTGGCCAAGTGCTGCTATTCATCCTGTAGAACGTTTCTCTGGCTTCTCTTCACCTCCAGTGCTTTTTCAGTAAAGAGGCCACATCCCATTGATAAACATCCCCTCTATGACCAACAAATAACTGCCTGGCTTTACTGTCTGACAGGAGACCGATCCCTTGCTTTGTGTGCGTATTTGTTAAATAAAGTTAAAGGTTAAATAAAATGTGTGTGTGTGTGTGTGTGTGTGTGTGTGTGTGTGTGTGTGTGTGTGTGTGTGTGTGTGTGTGTGTGTGTGTGTGTGTGTGTGTGTGTGTGTGTGTGTGTGTGTGTATCTTTGAGTGTGCCTGGCTGTGTCTGTGTGCATGTGTGTGTTAGGCAGCTTTTACACAGGCAGCCCAATTCTGATCTTTTTTTTTTACTAATTGGTCTTTTGAGCTCTGAAAAAAAAAGGGTCTGATGTGAAAAGATTAGATGTCATTGGTCAAAAGATCTAATAGTGGAAAAAAGATCAGAATTGGGCTGCCTGTTTAAACGCTGCCTTTGTGTCTAATGACGGACCGATCCCTCAGTGTTAACACTGCTTAACCAGATTCACCACCAGATCTCCAATCAGCCCAACTGTCAGTTTATCAGGCTCCTACTGATTCTGATAGCCATTTAAATGTCACCATGGGAGGGCCAAACGCCCCCTGGAGGACTTCTCCCCCCTCTCTCCCTCCTCTCTCCCTCCTCTCTCAACCTCTTCCTAGCTGGCAAGTCCACCAGGCAAAGAAACTGTGTGGATTACGGTGTTATGGTTGGACTACCCAGGTTAGTCCTAACGGCAAAGCAGAGCCAGTCATTCAGCCAGTCATTCAGTCAGCCTGTAAGCCAGTCAACCAGTCAATCTGTCATTCAGTCAGCCAGTCAGCCAGTCAGCCAGTCAGCTAGTCAGCCAGTCAGCTAGTCAGCCAGTCAATCTGTTATTCAGTCAGCCAGTCAGCCAGTCAGCTAGTCAGCCAGTCAATCTGTCATTCAGTCAGCCAGTCAGCTGTTCAGCCAGTCAGTCAGTCAGCCAGTCAGCCAGTCATTCAGTCAGCCAGTCAATCTGTCATTCAGTCAGCCAGTCAGCTAGTCAGCCAGTCATTCAGTCAGCCAGTCAATCTGTCATTCAGTCAGTCAGCCAGTCATTCAGTCAGCCAGTCAATCTGTCATTCAGTCAGCCAGTCATTCAGTCAGCCAGTCAATCTGTCATTCAGTCAGCCAGTCAGCCAGTCAGACAGTCAGCTAGTCAGCCAGTCAGCCAGTCAATCTGTCATTCAGTCAGCCAGTCAGCTAGTCAGCCAGTCATTCAGTCAGCCAGTCATTCAGTCAGCCAGTCAATCTGTCATTCAGTCAGCCAGTCAGCCAGTCAGCTCGTCAGCCAGTCAGTAAGCCAGTCAACAAGTCAGTCAGTCAACCAGTCAGCCAGTCAGCCAGTCAGCCAGTCAGCCAGTCATTTAGTCAGCTAGTCAGCGAGTCAGCCCAACCTCAGCATTGTATAAACAAACAGACAACAGCCTGGTCTAAAGTAGTGCACTATACAGGGAATAGGGCTCTGGTCTAAAGTAGTGTACTATATAGGGAATAGGGCTCTGGTCTAAAGTAGTGCACTGCATAGGGAATAGGGCTCTGGTCTAAAGTAGTGCACTGCATAGGGAATAGGGCTCTGGTCTAAAGTAGTGCACTATATAGGGAATAGGGCTCTGGTCTAAAGTAGTGCACTATATAGGGAATAGGGTGCCATTTGGGATGCATGCTGAGTCAGAGCCTTCAGTCACACAGGAACACATTAGAGAGCCTCTATGATGAAAGCAGACCAGCACTCAGGGTTTTGGGAGAGAGATGCTTGTCTCCCTTTATATCCCTGACGTCCACAGCAGAGGATGGGCTGATGAAAGAGAGGATGGAGGGATGAAGAAGAGGTCTGGTCCCTGTAGAGGTAAAGGCCAGTTCTCCTCCCCCCTCCCTCCTTCCTCCTCCTCTCCTCAGTGGTCTGAGATGCTTTGATACTCTGTAATCCAGCTGTCTGCTTATTAAACAGTGTGTTGGATGATGTTGGAAATCACTGCTTCCATCACTGACATCAATAACATCACTAACATCATGACTGTGGCTAAGTTAACTCAGATCCCCCTCCTTAACTTCCTATTCCAACCACACACACACACACACACACACACACACACACACACACACACACACACACACACACACACACACACACACACACACACACACACACACACACACACACACACACACACACACACACACACACACACACACACACACACACACACACAATCCCCCCTCTCCTCACCCCACTGCCAATCTAACTGAGAGGAGAGGCTCTCCTCACCCCCACTGCCAATCTAACTGAGAGGAGAGGCTCTCCTCACCCCACTGCCAATCTAACTGAGAGGAGAGGCTCTCCTCACCCCACTGCCAATCTAACTGAGAGGAGAGGCTCTTCTCACCCCACTGCCAATCTAACTGAGAGGAGAGGCTCTCCTCACCCCACTGCCAATCTAACTGAGAGGAGAGGCTCTCCTCACCCCACTGCCAATCTAACTGAGAGGAGAGGCTCTCCTCACCTCACTGCCAATCTAACTGAGAGGAGAGGCTCTCCTCACCTCACTGCCAATCTAACTGAGAGGAGAGGCTCTCCTCACCTCACTGTCAATCTAACTGAGAGGAGAGGCTCTCCTCACCTCACTGCCAATCTAACTGAGAGGAGAGGCTCTCCTCACCTCACTGCCAATCTAACTGAGAGGAGAGGCTCTCCTCACCCCACTGCCAATCTAACTGAGAGGAGAGGCTCTCCCCACCTCACTGCCAATCTAACTGAGAGGAGAGGCTCCCAGACCTTTTCTCAGAACTCCTGATGCTGCACTTTATTCTCTCAGACGTGGCTCTGTCTCTGGAATGATAATTACAAGGAGGATTTTGGAACAGGAAAATAGGAAAATAATAAAAATAAAAAAAAGTGTAAAGTGTAAAAATAGCAAATAAAACCTCATACTGTTAAAAAGATTCGGACTATTTTGGAATGTAATTTAGTCACTAATTGTGACTACGCGGAGTCTTGGAATAGACTACAGGACAGGAAGTTAAACAAACCGGACTGCCGGCTGTCATTTATACGATTGTTACGGTGACCATGTCTCTGTAGCGATGAGTCGCTATAACGAGCTGACGTGGGCACCAATTCAGCTGTAGCAGTGTGAGGGGTGGATTTCAAGTGAAGCCAAGACTTATTTAAAATGAAACCAAGACTTCTTTCAAATGAAACCAAGACTTATTTAAAATGAAACCAAGACTTCTTTCAAATGAAACCAAGACTTCTTTCAAATGAAACCAAGACTTATTTCAAATGAAACCAAGACTTATTTCAAATGAAACCAAGACTTCTTTCAAATGAAACCAAGACTTCTTTCAAATGAAACCAAGACTTATTTAAAATGAAACCAAGACTTATTTCAAATGAAACCAAGACTTCTTTCAAATGAAACCAAGACTTCTTTCAAATGAAACCAAGACTTCTCCACAGCAGAAGCTGCTAGGAGCAGCTATTATTGATGAAATAGATGTAATATATACAGTACCAGTTTGGACACACCTACTCATTCTTCATTTTTACTATTTTCTACATTGTAGAATAATAGTGAAGACATCAAAACTATTAAATAACACATATGGAATCATTTAGTAACCAAAAAAGTGTTAAACATGTCAAAATATATTTGAGATTCTTCAAAGTATTCACCCTTTTCATTGACAGCTTTGCCCACTCTTGACATTCTCTCAACCAGCTTCATGAGGTAGTCACCTGAAATACATTTAAATTAACAGGTGTACCTTGTTAAAAGTTAATATTTGGAATTTCTTCTGAATGCGTTTGAGCCAAGCAGTTGCGTTGTGACAAGGTAGGGGTGGTATACAGAAGAAAGCCCTATTTGGTAAAAGTTCATATTATGGCAAGAACAGCTCAAATAAGCAAATAGAAATGATAGTCCATCATTACTTTAAGACATGAAGGTCAGTCAATCCGGAACATTTCAAGGACTTTGAACGTTTCTTCAAGTGCAGTCGCAAAAACCATCAAGCGCTATGATGAAACTGGCTCTCATGAGGACCACCACAGGAAAGGAAAACCCAGAGTTACCTCTGCTTCAAGAGGATAAATTCATTAGAATTACCAGCCTCAGAAATTGCAGCTCAAATAAATGCTTCAGAATTCAAGTAACAGACACATCTCAACATCAACTATTCAGAGGAGACTGCGTGAATCAGGCCTTCATGATTGAATTGCTGCAAAGAAACAACTACTAAAGGACACCAATAAAAAGAAGAGACTTGCTTGGGCCAAGAAACACGAGCAATGGACATTAGACCAGTGGAAATCTGTCCTTTGGTCTAATGAGTCAAAATGTGAGATTTTTGGTCCAAACCGCAGTGTCTTTGTGAGACGCAGAGTAGGTGAACGGATGATCTCTGCATGTGTGGTTCCCACTGTGAAGCATGGAGGAGGAGGTGTGATGGTGTGGGGGTGCTTTGCTGGTGACACTGTCAGTGATTTATTTAGAATTCAAGGCACACTTGACCAGCATGTCTACCACAGCATTCTGAAGGAATATTCCATCCCATCTGGTTTGCGCTTAGTGGGACTATCATATGTTTTTCAACAGGACAATGACTCAAAACACACCTTCAGGCTGTGTAAGGGCCATTTGACCAAGAAGGAGAGTGATGGTGCTGCATCAGATGACCTGGCCTCCACAATCACCCGACCTCAACCCAATTGTGATGGTTTGGGATGGACCGCAGAGTGAAGGAAAAGCAGCCAACAAGTGCTCAGCATATGTGGGAACTCCTTCAAGACAGTTGGAAAAGCAATCCAGGTGAAGCTGGTTGAGAAAATCCCAAGAGTGTGCAAAGCTGTCATCAAGGCAAAGGGTGGCTACTTTGAAGAATCTAAAATCTAAAATCTATTTTGATTTTAACACTTTTTTGGTTACTACATGATTCCATATGTGTTATTTCATAGTTTTGATGTCTTCACTGTTCTACAATGTAGAAAATAGTAAAAAATAAAGAAAAACCCTGGAATGAGTAGTTGTGTCCAAACTTTTGACTGGTACTATAGGTCAGAGCATTTGCATAGGAAAACTCTCAACCAACTCGGAATTATTTGAAATAATTTTCACCCGTGTTCTGCGATTACTTAAACTTACCGTACGCTTCCCATATGCTTCGAAACCGTTCGTGCATACTGTATATTATGACAACATTTTGTGATGTTTTAGTTTGGTGTCTACCCCCTTCGTCAGTGATTGGTCAACAATAGGGATTCTTCAATGAAGTGTTTGTTGTCATTCACCGACAGACAACTCGTTTTCATACGTGTTTTTTTCACTTGAGAAATACTGCGTCAAACATCTTAGATGTAAAATTGCTTCCTCTGCAAAGACTTCCTCTGCAAAGACTTCCTCTGCAAAGACTTCCTCTGCAAAGACTTCCTCTGCAAAAAATGACAGATTTCTTGTGTTATCTTAGATTAATTCTGACTATTTTGAGGAAGTGTACTGGCTACGTTGTTGATACGGCAGCTCAAGAGGGACAAACATTAATATTGCTGATGATGATGCTTTTATCTAATTTTTTTCAAACAAATGTATTGTAAAGGAGTACGCGAGCCCAGACGTTCACTTCACCTAGCCGAGTTCTGCTCGGAGCAAAGCCAACCTGCTATGGCATTTACTCTACTGTGACAGATTCTGAAGCACTTTCAGTGATATGTAAAACCAAAACAGGGGGCCTATCTGTTTCAATGTGAACTCAGAGTTCATCAGTTTTCCAGGGTGACAAGAAGGCAATAGTCAAGGTGAAACTACTATTTTCTAAGTTTAGAACAACTATCGGCCGTTAGGTTCCTTTTATCTCCTAATCTAATGTGAAACTAACTCTTTGCTCTCTCCCCCGTCCCCTCTCCCCCCCTCTCTCTCACACTCTTCCCGTCCCCTCTCCCCCCTCCCCTCTCTCTCACACTCTTCCCGCCCCTCTCTCCCTCCCTCTCTTTCTTTCTATCACTCTCCCCCTCTCTATCTCCCTCTCTGTCTTTTTATCTCACTCTCCCTTTCCTCCTCTACATCTCTCTGTTTTACTGTCATTCTCTAAATCTGTTTTCTCTCTCCTCTCTTCCTCCCTCTCTCGCTCCCTCTCTCTCCATCTCCCTCTCTCTCTTCTCTCCCCCCCCCTCTCCCTCCCCCTCTCTCTCTTCTCTTCCTCTCCATCCTCCTCTCTCCCTCTCCCTCTGTCTCTTCTCTCTCCCTTTCCCTCCCCCCTCTCTCTTCTCTCTCCCTCCCCTCTCTCTCTTCTCTATCCCTCCCCCTCTCTCTTCTCTCCCTCTCCCGCTCCTTCTATCTTTCTTCTCTCCTTCTCCCTCTCTTCCCTCCCTCTCTCTCTCTCGCTCCCTCCCCCTCTCTCTTCTCTCTCCCTCCCTCCCCCTCTCTCTTCTCTCTCCCTCCCCCTCTCTCCAGGTACATGGCGGTGACACAGTTCTCCCCCACCCACGCCAGAAAGGCCTTTCCGTGTTTTGATGAGCCCATCTACAAGGCCACGTTCCGGGTCAGCCTGAGACACGATGCGTCCTACCTCTCTCTCTCCAACATGCCTGTAGAGGCCTCCATCTCTGATGATGATGGCTGGGTGACCAACCACTTCTCCAGGACCCCTCGTATGTCCACCTACTACCTGGCCTGGGCCGTCTGTAACTTTACCTACAGAGAGGTGACCACTGACAGTGGAGTGGTGGTGAGTTACACTAGTGACCCCCTAACCCTAACCCTAACCTTAACCTTAGCTTAACCTTAACCCTAACCTTAACCCTAACCTTAACCCTAACCCCAACCCTAACCTTAACCCTAACCCTAACCCTAACCCTAACCTTAACCCTAACCCTAACCTTAACCCTAACCCTGGGCCGTCTGTAACTTTACTTACAGAGAGGTAACCACTGAGAGTGGAGTGGTGGTGAGTTACACTAGTGACCCCCTAACCTTAACCCTAACCCTAACCCTAACCTTAACCTTAACCCTAACCTTAACCTTAACCCTAACCTTAACCTTAACCCTAACCTTAACCCTAACCCTGGGCCGTCTGTAACTTTACTTACAGAGAGGTAACCACTGAGAGTGGAGTGGTGGTGAGTTACACTAGTGACCCCCTAACCCTAACCTTAACCTTAACCCTAACCCTAACCTTAACCTTAACCCTAACCTTAACCCTAACCCTAACCCTAACCTTAACCCTAACCCTAACCTTAACCTTAACCCTAACCCTAACCTTAACCCTGGGTAGTCTGTAACTGCACCTACAGAGAGAGGGGTAACCACTGACAGTGGAGTGGTGTAGAGTTACAGTCTTACTGACTGACTGACTTAATCCTGTTTATCCCCATTGGGATGTGAGGCCATAACAGGCTCTCTAACGTCCAACAGTGGAGTGGTGGGGACTTAATGTCAGAAGATAAGATCAACTGTATTGTGCCCAAGGGGGAAATTCTCTTGGAAACACAGTATTACTGTTTCCAAAAGAAACACTGTGTGCAGTATAAAGTCAGACATATACAACATGCTCTCTCCACTAGCTGTATCCTCATTACCTAACCCCACATTAACATGAAATAACTCATGACCGCCTGTCTACTTACCCATCAAGTCTGAGGATTTAACCCACTTTGTCTTTTTGTATGTCTATCTATTGATTACCCTTGATACTGACATGTGGAGTAGACTGCTGCTGTTTCCCACTAATACTGTCATCACTACAAACACCTTCTAAAGAGTTAATACTGTCATCACTACAAACACCTTCTAAAGAGTTAATACTGTCATCACTACAAACACCTTCTAAAGAGTTAATACTGTCATCATTACAAACACCTTCTAAAGAGTTAATACTGTCATCATTACAAACACCTTCTAAAGAGTTAATACTGTCATCATTACAAACACCTTCTAAAGAGTTAATTCTGTCATCATTACAAACTCCTTCTAAAGAGTTAATACTGTCATCATTACAAACACCTTCTAAAGAGTTAATACTGTCATCACTACAAACACCTTCTAAAGAGTTAATACTGTCATCATTACAAACACCTTCTAAAGAGTTAATACTGTCATCACTACAAACACCTTCTAAAGAGTTAATACTGTCATCACTACAAACACCTTCTAAAGAGTTAATACTGTCATCACTACAAACACCTTCTAAAGAGTTAATACTGTCATCATTACAAACACCTTCTAAAGAGTTAATACTGTCATCACTACAAACACCTTCTAAAGAGGTAATACTGTCATCACTACAAACACCTTCTAAAGAGTTAATACTGTCATCACTACAAACTCCTTCTAAAGAGTTAATACTGTCATCACTACAAACACCTTCTAAAGAGTTAATACTGTCATCACTACAAACACCTTCTAAAGAGTTAATACTGTCATCACTACAAACACCTTCTAAAGAGTTAATACTGTCATCACTACAAACACCTTCTAAAGAGTTAATACTGTCATCACTACAAACACCGTCTAAAGAGTTAATACTGTCATCACTACAAACACCTTCTAAAGAGTTAATACTGTCATCATTACAAACACCTTCTAAAGAGATAATACTGTCATCACTACAAACACCTTTTAAAGAGTTAATACTGTCATCACTACAAACACCTTCTAAAGGGTTAATACTGTCATCACTACAAACACCTTCTAAAGAGGTAATACTGTCATCACTACAAACACCGTCTAAAGAGTTAATACTGTCATCACTACAAACACCTTCTAAAGAGTTAATACTGTCATCACTACAAACACCTTCTAAAGAGTTAATACTGTCATCACTACAAACACCTTCTAAAGAGTTAATACTGTCATCACTACAAACTCCTTCTAAAGAGTTAATACTGTCATCACTACAAACACCTTCTAAAGAGTTAATACTGTCATCACTACAAACACCTTCTAAAGAGTTAATACTGTCATCACTACAAACACCTTCTAAAGAGTTAATACTGTCATCACTACAAACACCTTCTAAAGAGTTAATACTGTCATCACTACAAACACCTTCTAAAGAGTTAATACTGTCATCACTACAAACACCTTCTAAAGAGTTAATACTGTCATCACTACAAACTCCTTCTAAAGAGTTAATTCTGTCATCACTACAAACACCTTCTAAAGAGTTAATACTGTCATCACTACAAACACCTTCTAAAGAGTTAATACTTCTAAAGAGTTAATACTGCCATCACTACAAACACCTTCTAAAGAGTTAATACTGTCATCACTACAAACACCTTCTAAAGAGTTAATACTGTCATCACTACAAACACCTTCTAAAGAGTTAATACTGTCATCACTACAAACTCCTTCTAAAGAGGTAATACTGTCATCACTACAAACTCCTTCTAAAGAGGTAATACTGTCATCACTACAAACACCTTCTAAAGAGTTAATACTGTCATCACTACAAACACCTTCTAAAGAGTTAATACTGTCATCACTACAAACACCTTCTAAAGAGTTAATACTGTCATCACTACAAACACCTTCTAAAGAGTTAATACTGTCATCACTACAAACACCTTCTAAAGAGTTAATACTGTCATCACTACAAACACCGTCTAAAGAGTTAATATTGTCATCACTACAAACACCTTCTAAAGAGTTAATACTGTCATCACTACAAACACCTTCTAAAGAGTTAATACTGTCATCACTACAAACACCTTCTAAAGAGTTAATACTGTCATCACTACAAACACCTTCTAAAGAGTTAATACTGTCATCACTACAAACACCTTCTAAAGAGTTAATACTGTCATCACTACAAACACCTTCTAAAGAGTTAATACTGTCATCACTACAAACACCTTCTAAAGAGTTAATACTGTCATCACTACAAACACCTTCTAAAGAGTTAATACTGTCATCACTACAAACACCGTCTAAAGAGTTAATACTGTCATCACTACAAACACCGTCTAAAGAGTTAATACTGTCATCACTACAAACACCTTCTAAAGAGTTAATACTGTCATCACTACAAACACCTTCTAAAGAGTTAATACTGTCATCACTACAAACACCTTCTAAAGAGTTAATACTGTCATCACTACAAACACCTTCTAAAGAGTTAATACTGTCATCACTACAAACACCTTCTAAAGAGTTAATACTGTCATCACTACAAACACCGTCTAAAGAGTTAATACTGTCATCACTACAAACACTGTCTAAAGAGTTAATACTGTCATCACTACAAACACCTTCTAAAGAGTTAATACTGTCATCACTACAAACACCTTCTAAAGAGTTAATACTGTCATCACTACAAACACCTTCTAAAGAGTTAATACTGTCATCACTACAAACACCTTCTAAAGAGTTAATACTGTCATCACTACAAACACCTTCTAAAGAGTTAATACTGTCATCACTACAAACACCGTCTAAAGAGTTAATACTGTCATCACTACAAACACCGTCTAAAGAGTTAATACTGTCATCACTACAAACACCTTCTAAAGAGTTAATACTGTCATCACAGAACAGCAACACCGTTGATGTCCCAAATGGCTCACTTTTCCCTATAAAGTGCAGTACGGCCCATAAAGCTCTGTTCAAAAGTAGTGCCCTATATAGGGAATAGGGATCCATTTGGGATGCAGACAAAATTAGCTATTGAAAACAGTATTCAGCAGGTGTCCTCACCTCTCCTTCAGACAATTATCTTCGTTATCTTGACAACTTTCTCACCTTCCCATCCTGTTAACCTTGGGTTCCCCTCCTCGTCCTCGTCCTTCATCATCATCGTCATCGTGATCTTCGTCATCCCACTTTAATTACTCCCCATTCATTTCAACTGTCATTATCCAAGGGCATTGCCCAATATCTCCATACACACACACACACACACACACACACACACACACACACACACACACACACACACACACACACACACACACACACGCGCGCGCACACACACACACACACACACACACACACACACACACACACACACACACACACACACACACACACACACACACACACACACACACACACACACACCTCACAACGCCGCCTGTAGTCCTCCTATCCCTCATTACAGGGTCATCACCTTCTCAACAGCACCTTTAATGACCAGCCATATCTGCAGCATTTATTTCCATACAGAACCCCTCCTAACGCTCACCCCTCACACTGCCACTAACCCATCAATCAAATTACCGTGACAACACTGGCCGGTCTCAACTCATCCATCATCGGAGCGTGGCGTGCGTGCGCAGCGAGGGGAGATGAGGAACGGAGTTAGGGCTTGCATATATCCGGGGAAGTGTAGCGAGAACTCGAACTGCCAAGACGGTCAATCTGACCTTTTTCAATAACTTTATTTCAATAAAAACCTTGAAACCACCTTTCCAGGACTTTTCCTAAATATGTGTATTTTACAGTCCAGCAGCACTTTGAGATCAATATCATAAAAGACAAAAACTGAGAAATTGTACCTCAAAGGGCCATGAAGGTCAAAATGACCGCAGGCATGTTTTACCCACAGTAGGCTTCCGCAAAGCTATTGTTTGTGTTGCTATTCCTTAGTTATTTTTCTCGCCTTGTGTTTCCGGCATTGGATGTTGCTTAGCAACTGTTGTTGTTTACTTGCTTTCAAATGAGCATGAAGGAAAGTAGCCTTTAGATTCTAGAATACAGAAACAATAGAATACAGTTGCAAATATACATTAGAATTGGAACAGATTATAATAGAACAGAATAGAAACACAATAGAAGTACAGTTGCAAATATAAATTAGAATTGGAACAGATTATAATAGAACAGAATAGAAACACAATAGAATACAGTTGTAAATAGAAGTTAGAATTGGAACAGATTATAATAGAACAGAACAGGAACACAATATAACACAATAGAAGCATTATACAATAGAATAAAACACAACAGATAGGTAGCCTGATCAAAACTAACTAGTGTCTAGCTATGTCAGGAATGCTGACCGCCCTGCAGGCTTTAGCCATGCTTCAGGATATGGAAGAGTCTGATTCAGTCTGATGGAGGCATTCAGTCTGATGGAGGCATTCAGTCTGATGGAGGCATTCAGTCTGATAGAGGCATTCAGTCTGATGGAGGCATTCAGTCTGATGCAGGGAGTGATGGTCTCATGGGAGAACTCATCCGATGTCCCTGACTCTGACAGTGACACAGAGACACACCAGCACAAAAGACTGCGTCTTGGACACATCCACTTCAAGACGTCCGCGTCCGCTGATGTTCCAGGTAGGACTAGCGTCTTCTTCAGCGTTTTGTTTTTTTAACCTAGGACAAAAGATTGCTCAATATTGTTGGTTTGACTTACAGCAAACTTGTTTACAAGAAAAGCGTTGACCAATAGCCTCCAACACACACACATCTACGCCTAACCCAGGTGCAATAGAATACAATCAGAAAAACTGAATCAGAATAGAATACTATTGTTCTTTTTCGTTTTTATTATTACCCAAATGTTATTATTATTAAGAGAATATTCTTACTATCATCATTGTTGGCCTGTCACCGCTATTACTCTCTATAATTAGCCAATTACTGGCATTATGCTATTATCGGCTTACCATGGTTGTTGTAGGCCTAATTATTTATATTATTATCGCCATTATCATTAGCCTATTATCATTAGCCTATTGTCAATAGCCTATTATCATTAGCTTATTATCATTAGCCTATTGCCATTAGCCTATTGTCATTAGCCTATTATCATTAGCCTATTATCATTAGCCTATGATCATTAACCTTTTATCATTAGCCTATTGCCATTAGCCTATTGTCATTAGCCTATTATCATTAGCCTATTGTCATTAGCCTATTGTCATTAGCCTATTATCATTAGCCTATTAGCAGGTCCTCATGTTGTATTGTGTATGCAAGCCAGTTGTGATGTTACGCAATATTGTAATTGTTGTGTGTATGAACAGAAGATTAGCCCTGATTCACATCTATATTTTATGAAATATAATAAACTAATCAGGCTATTATCATTGTCAGCAGTGCCGAAATCCACAACCGTTGCCATCTTCGCCTGTGCAACATCACCCAGACTGCCGACACCTGTAGGCCTACCAGGTAGGCAATTCACTTCAAAAAGCCAATTTTTTTTTACAAATAGGCTAACTAAGCTTAAATTACATATATTTGTATTTAACCTGCAGTGCCAAATCCACCACTACCTGAGAGACAGGAACTGGGAAAGGACGGCACAGTCTGGAAGCTTGTGCAGCCAGGTGAAAATGTAGGGAGACGACAAGGACAGAATGTCATGAGTGAAGCTCCAGGACTCACGCCACACGCCAAGCGCAATATTGAAGATGCGCTCACTGCCTTCCTGTGTTTATTTGATCCCGGGATTCTGAACCACATTAAGCACCGTGGTGCACAGAGTAAAGGTGACAGTTAGTGGGACATGTCTGTTGTCCAACTAAAGGCCTTCATTGTTGTGTATCTGTGATGCTCAAAGCGTAAAGAGTATGGAGAGCTTCTGGTTGGCTGACTGGGGCTACGCATTCTTCAAAAGAGACCATGTCCCGAGAATCAATACAGGGAGATCATGAGATTCCTGCGTTTTGACAAGAGAGAGAGACCTGAGGCAGACGTCTCCAAGAAGACAAAATTGCCCTGGTTTCCAGAGGTGTGGGTGAAATTCGTTGAGAACATCACTGCTTGCTACAAGGCAGGTAGCGCCATCACCGGGGATGAGCAACTGTTCCCCAGAAAACCACGCTTCCTCTTTACTCAATACGTGGCCAACAAACCGTTGAGAGAGAGAGAGAGAGAGAGAGAGAGAGAGAGAGAGAGAGAGAGAGAGAGAGAGAGAGAGAGAGAGAGAGAGAGAGAGAGAGAGAGAGAGAGAGAGAGAGAGAGAGAGAGAGAGAGAGAGAGAGAGAGAGAGAGAGAGAGAGAGAGAGAGAGAGAGAGAGAGAGAGAGAGAGAGAGAGAGAGAGAGAGAGAGAGAGAGAGAGATGGTTAAAGACTAGGAGACATGGTTAAAGCCTAGGAGACATGGTTAAAGACTAGGAGACATGGTTAAAGACTAGGAGACATGGTTAAAGACTAGGAGACATGGTTAAAGTCTATGAGACATGGTTAAAGACTAGGAGACATGGTTAAAGACTAGGAGACATGGTTAAAGACTAGGCGACATGGTTAAAGACTAGGAGACATGGTTAAAGACTAGGAGACCTGGTTAAAGACTAGGAGACATGGTTAAAGACTAGGAGACATGGTTAAAGACTAGGAGACATGGTTAAAGACTAGGAGAGAGCGTGGTGTTGAAGATGATTGATCCTTAACTGGGGAAAGGGAGGAAACATCACTACGGACAACTTCTTCACCTCGCTTGACCTCGCCAGAGCACTGCTCTCCAATGAAATCAGCCTGGTAAACAAGGCAAGATGGGTGCTACCCCCCCTCCGCTAAGGGGCAGTCTGAGCTGTTCATCACACAGGTGCTGCCCCCCCTCCGCTAAGGAGCAGTCTGAGCTGTTCATCACACAGGTGCTGCCCCCCTCCTCTAAGCAGCAGTCTGAGCTGTTCATCACACAGGTGCTGCCCCCCTCCGCTAAGGTGCAGTCTGAGCTGTTCATCACACAGGTGCTGCCCCCCTCCGCTAAGGAGCAGTCTGAGCTGTTCATCACACAGGTGCTGCCCCCCTCCGCTAAGGAGCAGTCTGAGCTGTTCATCACACAGGTGCTGCCCCCCTCCTCTAAGCAGCAGTCTGAGCTGTTCATCACACAGGTGCTGCCCCCCTCCGCTAAGGAGCAGTCTGAGCTGTTCATCACACAGGTGTTGCCCCCCTCCGCTAAGGAGCAGTCTGAGCTGTTCATCACACAGGTGCTGCCCCCCTCCGCTAAGGAGCAGGCGGAGCTGTTCATCACACAGGTGCTGCCCCCCTCCGCTAAGGAGCAGTCTGAGCTGTTCATCACACAGGTGCTGCCCCCCTCCTCTATGGAGCAGTCTGAGCTGTTCATCACACAGGTGCTGCCCCCCTCCGCTAAGGAGCAGTCTGAGCTGTTCATCACACAGGTGCTGCCCCCCTCCTCTATGGAGCAGTCTGAGCTGTTCATCACACAGGTGATGCCCCCCTCCGCTAAGGAGCAGGCGGAGCTGTTCATCACACAGGTGCTGCCCCCCTCCGCTAAGGAGCAGTCTGAGCTGTTCACCACACAGGTGCTGCCCCCCTCCGCTAAGGTGCAGGCGGAGCTGTTCATCACACAGGTGCTGCCCCCCTCCGCTAAGGAGCAGGCGGAGCTGTTCATCACACTAGTGTTGCCCCCCTCCGCTAAGGAGCAGTCTGAGCTGTTCATCACACAGGTGCTGCCCCCCTCCGCTAAGCAGCAGTCTGAGCTGTTCATCACACAGGTGCTACCCCCCTCCTCTAAGCAGCAGGCGGAGCTGTTCATCACACAGGTGCTGCCCCCTCCGCTAAGGAGCAGTCTGAGCTGTTCATCACACAGGTGCTGCCCCCCTCCGCTAAGGAGCAGGCGGAGCTGTTCATCACACAGGTGCTGCCCCCCTCCGCTAAGGAGTAGTCTGAGCTGTTCATCACACAGGTGCTGCCCCCCTCTGCTAAGGAGCAGTCTGAGCTGTTCATCACACAGGTGCTGCCCCCCTCCGCTAAGGAGCAGGCGGAGCTGTTCATCACACAAGTGCTGCCTCCCTCCGCTAAGGAGCAGGCGGAGCTGTTCATCACACAAGTGCTGCCTCCCTCTGCTAAGCAGCAGTCTGAGCTGTTCACCACACAGGTGCTGCCCCCCTCCTCTAAGCAGCAGTCTGAGCTGTTCATCAGACAGGTGCTGAAAAGTGAGAATGCCATGCAGCCCCTTTACCAGGGTAAACAACGAAAGAGCGTCTGTGTCATCCGCACAATGCACCCTACTGTTACCATTGAGGGAGTCCAAAAGCCAAAGCCTGACACGGTTACCCACTACAATGCAACAAAGGTATATATATTTTTCTTACTGTGTTTACATCGATTCTTTGTGGCATTGTTTTGTGTAGCCTATAGAATTTGCAAGTAAGCATTTCATTGTAGCATACGTTGTATTGTATTGTATTCTAGGGCAATACGACAAGGCCCGCATGGCGGAAACTGCCATCCTCTACAAGGCCCGCGGGCGGAAACTGCCACAGAGGGACAATACGCTTCAACTAGCCAAAGAGCTCCGAGCACACCACATGTCTGGGAAAGCTGTGCCGCTTGCCCAAGGTCCGGGTCTGAAGCATCCGGAGGATGAAGCCACCAGAGCAGCAGCAGAAGAAGCGGAGACAGTGCCAAGTGTGCTGGCATTGCAAACAGAACAAAACACACAAAACTTACAACACTTGCCAGAAAGTTATGTGTGGGAAATGCACAAGGAAGTTAGTGATTACTTGTGTCAACTGTGAGTAGTCTATAGAGACTAAACGGCATGAGCCAGGGCGCATTGCACGCACAAAGTTTAGCCAATAATTAGTCAAATGTCTATGAGCCCATTATACATTACCAGTCAATAGTTTGGACACACCTCCTCATTCAAGGGTTTTTCTTTATATTTACTATTTTCTACATTGTAGAATAATAGTGGAGACATCAACACTATGAAATAACATGTATGGAATCATGTAGTAACCAAAAAAGTGTTAAACTAAATATATTTCATATTTGAGATTCGTCAAAGTAGCCACCCTTTGCCTTGATGACAGCTTTGCACACTCTTGGCATTCTCTCAACCAGCATCATGAGGTAGTCACCTGAAATGCATTTCAATTAACAGGTGTGCCTTGATAAAAGTTAATTTGTGGAATTTCTTTCCTTCTTAATGCATTTGAGCCAATCAGTTGTGTTGTGACACGGTAGGGGTGGTATACAGATGTCCATATTATGGCAAGAAAAGCTCAAATAAGCGAAGAGAAGCGAAAGTCCATCATTACTTTAAGACATGAAGGTCAGTCAATACAGAAAACGTTTCTTCAAGTGCAGTCCCAAAAACCATCAGGCGCTATGATGAAACTGGCTCTCATGAGGACCGACACAGGAAAGGATGACCCAGAGTTACCTCTGCTGCAGAGGATAGGTTCATTAGAGTTACCCGCCTCAGAAATTGCAGCCCAAATAAATGCTTTACAGAGTTCAAGTAACAGACACATCAACATCAACTGTTTTTTAAATGTATTTAATCTTAATTTGTCAGTTAAAAACAAATTCTTATTTACAATGACGGCCTACACCGGCCAAACCCGGACGACGATGGGCCAATTGTGCGCCACCCTATGGGACTCCCAGTCACAGCCGGTTGTGATAAAGCCTGGATTCAAACCAGGGTGACTGTAGTGACGCCTTTAGCACTGAGATGCAGTGCCTTAGACCGCTGCACCAAGTGTTCAGAGGAGACTGCAAGAATCAGGCCTTCATGGTCAAATTGCTGCAAAGAAACCACAACTAAAGGACACCAATAAGAAGAAGAGACTTGCTTGGGCCAAGAAACATGATCAATGGACATTAGACCGATGGAAATCTTTCCTTTGGTCTGATGAGTCCAAATTTGAGATATTTGGATCTGACCGCCGTGTCTTTGTGAGACGCAAAGTAGGAGAACGGCTGGTGATGCTGTATGTGATTTATTTAGATTTCAAGGCACACTTAACCAGCATGGCTACAACAGCATTCTGCAGTGATACACCATCCCATCTGGTTTGGGCTTAGTGGGACTACCATTGTTTTATCAACAGGACAATGACCCAACACACCGCCAGGCTGTGTAAAGGCTATTTGACAAAGAAGGAGAGTGATGGAGTGCTGCATCAGATGACCTGGCCTCCACTATCACCTGACCTCAACCCAATTGAGATGGTTTGGGATGAGTTGGACCGCAGAGTGAAGGAAAAACAGCCAACAAGTGCTCAGTATACGTGGGAACTGCTTCAAGACCGTTGGAAAAGCATTCCAGGTGAAGCTGGTTGAGAGAATGCCAAGAGTGTGCAAAGCTGTCATCAAGGCAAAGGGTGGTTACTTTGATGAAATTTGAGATGCATACAAGGAGAGGCACCTCATACCCACGGTGAAATATGGTGGTGGGTCAGTGATGTTTTGGGGCTGTTTTAATTCCAGAGGTCCAGAGGCACTGGTTAAGATTGATGGCATAATGAATTCCACCAAGTATGAGGCAATTTTGGCTGACAATCTGGTTGCTTCTGCCGGAAGGCTGGGACTTGGCCGTATGTGGACTTTCCAACAAGACAATGACCCAAAACACACCTCAAGATCCACACAAAAATGGTTCTGTGACAACAAAATCAATGTTCTGCCATGGCCATCTCAGTCGCCGGACCTCAATCCAATCGAAAACCTGTGGGCTGAGTGGAAGAGGGCAGTTGATAAGCGCAAACCCAAGAATGTGAAGGATCTTGAAAGGATCTGCATAGAGGAATGGTCCAAAATCCATCCAAATGTGTTCCTTAACCTTGTCAAACATTACAGGAAAAGACCATGCTGTTATCCTTGCCAGAGGTGGTGGCACTAAGTACTAAATGAGTGCCAATAATTATGAAACCTTGATTTTGGTGAAATGTATTTTGTATTAAATAATTGTATGATTTTGGTTGGTTCCATTGAAACATTAATAAAGTACAGTATTTCTCACATGTTGGTATTTTGTGTTTATCTCTACAATTATATTGTTTATATTTTTAAAAGTATTGTTTGTGCATTGCCAGTCAGGGGTGCCAGTAATTTAGAAGCCCACTGTATATATATATTTGTTGAAATATATATGTTCATTTTGTTGTACTGAGTTGTATTGCTATGATTGCTTCATATATCTAATATATACATATATATAATTTGCAGCGTTTTAATGACATATATTTGTCCCTGGTGACGGTCAGATTGATGGAAATTGACCTGAAACTGCTTTGTTCAATGTTTCGTCTCCGTATTTTTAAACCTTTAAAACAACAACACTAAATAATATGAATTTCAATTCTAATTTTGTCTTACAGTCAGAAAATACATGATTGTTTTATGTTAGTATTTACAGTCCATACGCATCTGGATCAATCAACATATTGTCTCACAGACTGAAGTTTACATTTGGTGTCCTGACGTTTCTTATGACATATTTTAACATAAAAAATGCATTATTTTAGCAATGTATTATATATTATGGAATATCTACACAATTGAAATAACAACGGTCAGAATTAGCGTCATTCTAGTAGATATGTAATTGCGCTGCTCCGAGTGTTGACCAGGTTGGGCGTTGAGATAAACATCTAGTTCTCAAGACCTGAACCAAGACAGCAGCATTAACACATCACTTTCAGACAGTCACATGACAACCACACAGACAGTCACATGACAACCAGACAGACAGTCACATGACAACCACACAGACAGTCACATGACAACCAGACAGACAGTCACATGACAACCACACAGACAGTCACATGACAACCAGACAGCAGCATTAACACATCACTTTCAGACAGTCACATGACAACCACACAGACAGTCACATGACAACCAGACAGCAGCATTAACACATCACTTTCAGACAGTCACATGACAACCACACAGACAGTCACATGACAACCAGACAGACAGTCACATGACAACCAGACAGCTGCATTAACACATCACTTTCAGACAGTCACATGACAACCACACAGACAGTCACATGACATCCAGACAGACAGTCACATGACATCAACCAGACAGACAGACAGACAGACAGGCAGACAGGCAGGCAGACAGACAGACAGATGACATCAACCAGACAGACAGTCACATGACAACCAGACAGACAGTCACATGGCATCCACTAGACAGACAGTCACATGACATCCACCAGACAGACAGGCACATGACAACCACACAGACAGTCACATGACATCCAGACAGACAGTCACATGACAACCAGACAGACAGTCACATGACATCCACTAGACAGACAGGCACATGACATCCACTAGACAGACAGGCACATGACAACCACACAGACAGTCACATGACATCCAGACAGACAGTCACATGACAACCAGACAGACAGTCACATGACATCCACTAGACAGACAGGCACATGACAACCACACAGACAGTCACATGACATCCAGACAGACAGTCACATGACAACCAGACAGACAGTCACATGACATCCACTAGACAGACAGTCACACGACATCCACCAGACAGACAGACACATGACATCCACCAGACAGACAGTCACATGACAACCAAACAGACAGTCACATGACAACCAGACAGACAGTCACATGACAACCAGACAGACAGTCACATGACATCCACTAGACAGACAGTCACATGACAACCACACAGACAGTCACATGACATCCAGACAGACAGTCACATGACAACCAGACAGACAGTCACATGACATCCACTAGACAGACAGTCACACGACATCCACCAGACAGACAGACACATGACATCCACCAGACAGACAGTCACATGACAACCAAACAGACAGTCACATGACAACCAGACAGACAGTCACATGACAACCAGACAGACAGTCACATGACATCCACTAGACAGACAGTCACATGACAACCACACAGACAGTCACATGACATCCACTAGACAGACAGTCACATGACAGACAGTCACATGACAACCAGACAGACAGTCACATGACAACCAGACAGACAGTCACATGACATCCACTAGACAGACAGACAGACACATGACAACCAAACAGACAGTCACATGACAACCAAACAGACAGTCACATGACAACCAGACAGACAGTCACATGACATCCAGACAGACAGTCACATGACAACCAGACAGACAGTCACATGACAACCAAACAGACAGTAACATGACAACCAGACAGACAGACACATGACATCCACTAGGCAGACAGTCACATGACAGCAGACAGACAGTCACATGACAACCAGACAGACAGACAGACAGACAGACGACATCAACCAGACAGACAGTCACATGACATCAACCAGACAGACAGTCACATGACATCCACTAGACAGACAGGCACATGACAACCACACAGACAGTCACATGACATCCAGACAGACAGTCACATGACAACCAGACAGACAGTCACATGACATCCACTAGACAGACAGGCACATGACAACCACACAGACAGTCACATGACATCCAGACAGACAGTCACATGACAACCAGACAGACAGTCACATGACATCCACTAGACAGACAGTCACACGACATCCACCAGACAGACAGACACATGACATCCACCAGACAGACAGTCACATGACAACCAAACAGACAGTCACATGACAACCAGACAGACAGTCACATGACAGCCAGACAGACAGTCACATGACATCCACTAGACAGACAGTCACATGACAACCAGACAGTCACATGACAACCAGACAGACAGTCACATGACATCCACTAGACAGACAGACACATGACAACCAAACAGACAGTCACATGACAACCAGACAGACAGTCACATGACATCCAGACAGACAGTCACATACAACCAGACAGACAGTCACATGACAACCAAACAGACAGTAACATGACAACCAGACAGACAGACACATGACATCCACTAGGCAGACAGTCACATGACAGCAGACAGACAGTCACATGACAACCAGACAGACAGACAGACAGACAGACAGACGACATCAACCAGACAGACAGTCACATGACATCAACCAGACAGACAGTCACATGACATCAACCAGACAGACAGTCACATGACATCAACCAGACAGAGATAGATCAGTATAATTAGCAGCACGTTAGTAAACCATGTTCACAAGTCAGAAAAACATTATAGTGCAGTACGTGAAATTACAGGGCCATAACGATATCAACAATACTTTACATTCAACAACATGTTTCTTTACATCAGGCAACGAGTGACATCGGATGACATCTAGAGACCACTACATGTCTCAACAACCTGTTCTTCTATTTGTCCTTTGAACTCCTCCAGGGACACCAGGTTGGCTTTGAGGGGGCTGAGTAATAATATTTACTATTTTTTTCTTCTCCATGTTCAGTTGTGAGTCGTACAGAACAAGTAAACAAAGCTGGTTCTGTTTGTATCAATGAAAAATAAATGGAATGAATTAAAGCCTTACATTTACACTTTATCCAGAGTGACTCGGCGTGCGTTCATCTTCAGGGTAGCTAGCTGAGAACCACATATCGTAAAGCAGAACTCCCCCCCAAAACACAGGTATCAGCAACGTCAGTGTTAGTGACAAGAGAGGCTGTTTTATTTGAGTTTGTTGGCCGTGGTGATGAGCCTGTCTGGTCTACTGTATCAGACAGTTGTCCTGTTAGCACCGTGACACACTGCTTATCAGAGAGTAGCCCTGCCTAGAGCATCACACTGCACTTCAGAGAGGAGCCCTGCCTAGAGCATCACACTGCTCTTCAGAGAGGAGCCCTGCCTAGAGCATCACACTGCACTTCAGAGAGTAGCCCTGCCTAGAGCATCACACTGCACTTCAGAGAGGAGCCCTGCCTAGAGCATCACACTGCTCTTCAGAGAGGAGCCCTGCCTAGAGCATCACACTGCACTTCAGAGAGGAGCCCTGCCTAGAGCATCACACTGCTCTTCAGAGAGTAGCCCTGCCTAGAGCATCACACTGCACTTCAGAGAGGAGCCCTGCCTAGAGCATCACACTGCTCTTCAGAGAGGAGCCCTGCCTAGAGCATCACACTGCACTTCAGAGAGGAGCCCTGCCTAGAGCATCACACTGCTCTTCAGAGAGTAGCCCTGCCTAGAGCATCACACTGCTCTTCAGAGAGTAGCCCTGCCTAGAGCATCACACTGCACTTCAGAGAGTAGCCCTGCCTAGAGCATCACACTGCACTTCAGAGAGTAGCCCTGCCTAGAGCATCACACTGCACTTCAGAGAGGAGCCCTGCCTAGAGCATCACACTGCTCTTCAGAGAGGAGCCCTGCCTAGAGCATCACACTGCACTTCAGAGAGGAGCCCTGCCTAGAGCATCACACTGCACTAACTCACCTTCATGTTTTCACCATGGGATTGGTAAAACACACCCCGTAGCTACATCCCTACAGGTGAATGAAACTACTATTGTACTGCATCATCTACTGTTATGACATACAATACTGAAACACCAGTCCTGAAGATATTCCTCAGGGTAGGAAAGAGAACAGACATTTCACATTGCTTCTCCAAAACCAGAAGCCAGAAAGCTGAGCTCCAGGTTCCTTATCACATTCTGGGTCTGTGTCCCAAATGGCACCCTATTCCTTATACAGTGCACTACTTTTGAACAGGCCCCATAAGGCCCATAAGGCTCTGGTCAAAAATAGTACTCTATACAGTGAATAGGGTGCAATTTGGGACTCAGGCATTCTAGTCTCAGTGTCAGGAAGCTAAAGAACACTTCACTGGCCTACAACAATGATGTGCTTTAACGTTGAAGTGGTGTCAGGCTTGGCACTCTCCTCAGAGGAGCCTGGCACTCCACTCAGAGATGTACTGTCTGCTGTAGAGAGGAGAGGAGCCTGGTACTCCCCTCAGAGATGTACTGTCTGCTGTAGAGAGGAGAGGAGCCTGGTACTCCCCTCAGAGATGTACTGTCTGCTGTAGAGAGGAGAGGAGCCTGGTACTCCCCTCAGAGATTTACTGTCTGCTGTAGAGAGGAGAGGAGCCTGGTACTCCCCTCAGAGATGTACTGTCTGCTGTAGAGAGGAGAGGAGCCTGGTACTCCCCTCAGAGATGTACTGTCTGCTGTAGAGAGGAGAGGAGCCTGGTACTCCCCTCAGAGATGTACTGTCTGCTGTAGAGAGGAGAGGAGCCTGGTACTCCCCTCAGAGATGTACTGTCTGCTGTAGAGAGGAGAGGAGCCTGGTACTCCCCTCAGAGATTTACTGTCTGCTGTAGAGAGGAGAGGAGCCTGGTACTCCCCTCAGAGATTTACTGTCTGCTGTAGAGAGGAGAGGAGCCTGGTACTCCCCTCAGAGATGTACTGTCTGCTGTAGAGAGGAGAGGAGCCTGGTACTCCCCTCTTGTATTTACTGTCTGCTGTAGAGAGGAGAGGAGCCTTGTACTCCCCTCAGAGATGTACTGTCTGCTGTAGAGAGGAGAGGAGAGGAGTCTGGTACTCCCCTCAGAGATTTACTGTCTGCTGTAGAGAGGAGAGGAGAGGAGCCTGGTACTCCCCTCAGAGATTTACTGTCTGCTGTAGAGAGGAGAGGAGAGGAGCCTGGTACTCCCCTCAGAGATGTACTGTCTGCTGTAGAGAGGAGAGGAGCCTGGTACTCCTCTCAGAGATTTACTGTCTGCAGAAGAACCAGAGCGGGAGGCTACATGACAACAAGGCTCTTCAGTTATGTAAATGTCCCATTGTGGCTGTTGAAACTTTCACCACACACAAGGCAGGCAGAATTGGAGCATGACCACATTGTGTGTGTGTGTTTGGTGTGTGTGTTTGGTCTTGTGTGTGTGTGTGCATATTGCAGCCAGCTTTAGATGCAGCCTAAGGAGGTGTTACTACAGCTGAGGCCCAGTGGCGGATTAGACTAAAACCCCGGCGTGTTCACGTGGCAGAAAATAACCGCCTGTTCTGCTCTTTTTCGCCAACCGCTCGACCGGAGCTTAACCATTGGTAGAGAATTAGCTAAGCAACAATCTTTACATAATTAGAGTGTGACGGAGGACACTTCTCAGTGGCCTACTGTAACCTAAAGGGTGTGACGGAGGACACTTCTCAGTGGCCTACTGTAACCTAAAGGGTGTGACGGAGGACACTTCTCAGTGGCCTACTGTAACCTAAAGGGTGTAACGGAGGACACTTCTCAGTGGCCTACTGTAACCTAAAGGGTGTAACGGAGGACACTTCTCAGTGGCCTACTGTAACCTAAAGGGTGTGACGGAGGACACTTCTCAATGACTCTACTGTAACCTAAAGGGTGTGACGGAGGACACTTGTCAATGACTCTACTGTAACCTAAAGGGTGTGACGGAGGACACTTGTCAATGACTCTAGTGTAACCTAAAGGGTGTGACGGAGGACACTTGTCAATGACTCTACTGTAACCTAAAGGGTGTGACGGAGGACACTTGTCAATGACTCTACTGTAACCTAAAGGGTGTGACGGAGGACACTTGTCAATGACTCTACTGTACCCTAAAGGGTGTGACGGAGGACACTTGTCAATGACTCTACTGTAACCTAAAGGGTGTGACGGAGGACACTTGTCAATGACTCTACTGTTACCTGAAGGGTGTGACGGAGGACACTTGTCAATGACTCTACTGTAACCTAAAGGGTGTGACGGAGGACACTTGTCAATGACTCTACTGTAACCTAAAGGGTGTGACGGAGGAAACTTCTCAGTGGCCTACTGTAACCTAAAGGTTGTGACGGAGGACACTTGTCAATGACTCTACTGTACCCTAAAGGGTGTGACGGAGGACACTTGTCAATGACTCTACTGTAACCTAAAGGGTGTGACGGAGGACACTTCTCAGTGAATCTACTGTTACCTAAAGGGTGTGACGGAGGACACTTGTCAATGACTCTACTGTAACCTAAAGGGTGTGATGGAGGACACTTCTCAGTGTCCTACTGTTACCTAAAGGGTGTGACGGAGGACACTTGTCAATGACTCTACTGTAACCTAAAGGGTGTGATGGAGGACACGTGTCAATGACTCTACTGTAACCTAAAGGGGGTGACGGAGGACACTTCTCAATGACTCTAGTGTAACCTAAAGGGTGTGACGGAGGACACTTGTCAATGACTCTACTGTAACCTAAAGGGTGTGACGGAGGACACTTGTCAATGACTCTACTGTAACCTAAAGGGTGTGACGGAGGACACTTGTCAATGACTCTACTGTAACCTAAAGGGTGTGACGGAGGACACTTGTCAATGACTCTACTGTACCCTAAAGGGTGTGACGGAGGACACTTGTCAATGACTCTACTGTAACCTAAAGGGTGTGACGGAGGACACTTGTCAATGACTCTACTGTAACCTAAAGGGTGTGACGGAGGACACTTGTCAATGACTCTACTGTAACCTAAAGGGTGTGACGGAGGACACTTCTCAGTGGCCTACTGTTACCTAAAGGGTGTGACGGAGGACACTTCTCAGTGGCCTACTGTAACCTAAAGGGTGTAACGGAGGACACTTCTCAGTGGCCTACTGTAACCTAAAGGGTGTGACGGAGGACACTTGTCAATGACTCTACTGTACCCTAAAGGGTGTGACGGAGGACACTTGTCAATGACTCTACTGTAACCTAAAGGGTGTGACGGAGGACACTTGTCAATGACTCTACTGTAACCTAAAGGGAAATGTAGTTTGACTCCATCTTTCCTCCATGCCAGTTGGTTTCTGCCGTCTTGCCAACTACTTGTCACTGAAGGTCATGCCAATGTTAGGCATCAAAATAGCATAAGGAACAGAAACTGACTGGCCCTCTGGCTACCACCAATCAATGTGAAACATAGTAACAGACTGGCCATCTGGCTACCACCAATCAATGTGAACCATAGTAACAGACTGGCCCTCTGGCTACCACCAATCAATGTGAACCATAGTAACAGACTGGCCATCTGGCTACCACCAATCAATGTGAACCATAGTAACAGAATGGCCATCTGGCTACCACCAATCAATGTGAACCATAGTAACAGACTGGCCCTCTGGCTACCACCAATCAATGTGAACCATAGTAACAGACTGGCCATCTGGCTACCACCAATCAATGTGAACCATATAAACAGACTGGCCATCTGGCTACCACCAATCAATGTGAACCATAGTAACAGACTGACCATCTGGCTACCACCAATCAATGTGAACCATATAAACAGACTGGCCATCTGGCTACCACCAATCAATGTGAACCATAGTAACAGACTGGCCCTCTGGCTACCACCAATCAATGTGAACCATAGTAACAGACTGACCATCTGGCTACCACCAATCAATGTGAACCATAGTAACAGACTGGCCATCTGGCTACCTCCAATCAATGTGAACCATAGTAACAGACTGGCCCTCTGGCTACCACCATCAATGTGAACCATAGTAACAGACTGGCCCTCTGGCTACCACCAATCAATGTGAACCATAGTAACTGACTGACCATCTGGCTACCACCATCAATCTGTCAGATGGTCCAGCACCATCCTAAGAAAAAAGCTTATTTTAGGAAAAGGCTTAAAATACAGGACCTAATCTTCGAATGTCACATGATTGTGCAAAACACAAGACTGTAGACCTGTTGAACATCATCCTCTGGGTGGTTCAGTCTGACCTCTGGGTTGTTCAGTCTGACCTCTGGGTTGTTCAGTCTGTACTGTAGACCTGTATAACATCATCCTCTGGGTTGTTCAGTCTGTACTGTAGACCTGTATAACATCATCCTCTGGGTTGTTCAGTCTGTACTGTAGACCTGTATAACATCATCCTCTGGGTGGTTCAGTCTGACCTCTGGGTCGTTCAGTCTGACCTCTGGGTTGTTCAGTCTGACCTCTGGGTTGTTCAGTCTGACCTCTGGGTGGTTCACTCTGACCTCTGGGTGGTTCAGTCTGACCTCTGGGTTATTCAGTCTGTACTGTAGACCTGTATAACATCATCCTCTGGGTTGTTCAGTCTGTACTGTAGACCTGTTTAACATCATCCTCTGGGTTGTTCAGTCTGTACTGTAGACCTGTATAACATCATCCTCTGGGTTGTTCAGTCTGACCTCTGGTGACTGTGTTTAACCGACGGAGGAGTCACTACTGTACTGTATACAGTCCCTTCGGAAAGTATTCAGACCCCTTGACTTGTTCCACGTTTTGTTAGGTTACAGCCTTATTCTAAAATGGATTCAATTGTTTTTCCCCCCCTCGTCAATCTACACACAATACCCCATAATGACAAATCAAAAACAGTTTTTTAGACATTTTTGTTAATTTAATAACAATAAAGAACTGAAATATCACATTTATAAAAAATATTTAGACTCTTTACTTTGTTGAAGCACCTTTGGCAGCGATTACAGCCTTGTGTCTTCTTGGGTATGACTCTACAAGCTTGGCACACCTGTATTTGGGGAGTTTCTCCCATTCTTCTCTGCAGATCCTCTTAAGCTCTGACAGGTTGGATGGGGAGCGTCGCTGCACAGCTATTTTCACGTCTCTCTAGAGATGTTCGAGTCCGGGCTCTGGCTGGTCCTCTCAAGGACAATCAGAAACTTGTCCCGAAACCCCTCCTGCATTGTCTTGGCTGTGTGCTTAGGGTCGTTGACCTGTTGGAAGGTGAACCTTCGCCCCAGTCTGAGGTCCTGAGTGCTCTGGAGCAGGTTTTCATCAAGGATCTCTCTGTTCTTTGCTCCATTCATCTTTCCCTCGATCCTGACTAGCCTCCCAGTCCCTGCCTGCTGAAAAACATCCCCACAGCATGATGCCGCCACCACCATGCTTCACCATAGGGATGGTGCCAGGTTTCTTCCAGACGTGATGCTTTGCAATCTTGGTTTCATCAGACCAGAGAATCTTGTTTCTCATGGTCTGAGAGTCTTTAGGTGCCTTTTGGAAAACTCAAAGCAGGCTGTCATGTGCCTTTTACTGAGGAGTGGTTTCAATCTGGCCACTCTGCCACAAAGGCCTAATTGGTGGAGTGCTGCAGAGATGGTTGTCCTTCTGGAAGGTTCTCCCATCTCCACAGAGGAACTCTAGAGCTCTGTCAGAGTGACCATCTGGTTCTTGGTCACCTCTCTAACCAAGGCCCTTCTCCCCCGATTGCTCAGTTTGGCCGGGCGGCCGTTTAAGAACGATGGAGTCCACTGTGTACTTGGGGACCTTCAGTGCTGCAGAAATGTTTTGGTACCCTTCCCCAGATCTGTGCATCTACACAATCCTGTCTCGGAGCTCTATGGACAATTCCTTCAAGCTCATGGCTTGGTTTTTGCTCTGATATGCACTGTCAACTGTGTGACCTTATATAGACAGGTGTGTGCCTTTTCAAATCATGCCCAATCAATTGAATTTACCAGAGGTGGACTCCAAGTTGTAGAAACATCTCAAGGATGATCAATGGAAACAGTATGCATCTGAGCTCAATTTCGAGTCTCATAGAAAACGATCTGAATACTTATGTAAATAAGTTTTTTTTTATTTTTATTTTTTATTTTTATACATTTGCTAAAATTTGTAAAACTCTGTTTTCGTTTAGTCATTATTTGGTATTGTGTGAAAATTGATGAGTGTTTTTGTATTTTTTCAATCCATTTTAGAATAAGGCTTTAACGTGACAAAATGTGGGAAAAGTCAAGGGTTCTGAATACTTTCCAAGTGCACTGTATATGCGTCCCAAATGGGACACTATTCCCTTTGTAGTGCACTACTTTTAACCAGAGCTCTCATTGGGAATAGGGTGCCATTTGGGATGCAGACGAGGTCTCCCTCCCTCCCAATATGGTCAGCAGCTCAGGCCCTCAGGTACTCATTATCTCACACACACGCTACACACACAACACACCCACCCACACACACACACACACACCCACACACACACACACACACACACACACACACACACACACACACACACACACACACACACACACACACACACACACACACACACACACACACACACACACACACACACACACACACACACACACACCTCAGAAGTAGGGCTGTCTATTGACCTTAACACAGAGTCTGTGTCTGTAGAGGGTGAGGACGACCCATCACATAACCTCTCTCCACCCTGCCAACCAGTACATCACTTCCCTGAGAGTTACATCACTTCCCTGAGAGTAGATTGAACTGCTACCCCCACCACTTTACCTGCTACAATATACTGTAGGAAACTAGGAAATAACAGAGAAAGGATAGACAGACATGGACAAAATAAGCAAGTCAGTCCTCACGCAAAATGTTCTTCCTTTACACTGAAAAAAAGTTTACAAGATTTCAAGTCATTTTAACACTGCTGCCCCTCTTCGTCCAGCTGGGTTAAAAGGAATGGAATCTTAGAACATGGATCATTATCTCCATAGAATAAAATGGATCATTATCTCCATAGACTAACATGGATCATTATCTCCATAGAATAACATGGATCATTATCTCCATAGACTAACATGGATCATTATCTCCATAGAATAACATGGATCATTATCTCCATAGAATAACATGGATCATTATCTCCATAGAATAACACGGATCGTTATCTCCATAGAATAACACAGATCGTTATCTCCATAGAATAACATGGATCGTTAGCTCCATAGAATAACATAGATCGGTATCTCCATAGAATAAATTGGATCATTATCTCCATAGAATACCTTGGATCATTATCTCCATAGAATACCATGGATCATTATCTCCATAGAATAACATGGATCGTTAGCTCCATAGAATAACATAGATCGGTATCTCCATAGAATAAATTGGATCATTATCTCCATAGAATACCTTGGATCATTATCTCCATAGAATACCATGGATCATTATCTCCATAGAATAACTTGGATCATTATCTCCATAGAATAACTTGGATCATTATCTCCATATCCATATAATGTTCTATAGGATCCATCATCCACTAGCGTGATGATGATGATGATGATGATGAGCTGTCGCGCTTTAACACATTTTCATGTCATTTTGCTTGCGTCCCAAATGGCTCCCTTTTCCCTACATAGTGCATTACTTTAGACCAGAACCCTATGGACCCTGGCCAAAAATAGTGCACTATGTAAGGAATAGGGTTCCATTTGGGCCCATGTTATAATCACTCAGCCCTGTGGGTGGTGTGATGGTTATAATCACTCAGCCCTGTGGGTGGTGTGATGGTTACTACTGTACTCTATAATACATGTTATAATCACTCAGCCCTGTGGGTGGTGTGATGGTTATAATCACTCAGCCCTGTGGGTGGTGTGATGGTTACTACTGTACTCTATAATACATGTTGTAATCACTCAGCCCTGTTGGTGGTGTGATGGTTATAATCACTCAGCCCTGTGGGTGGTGTGATGGTTACTACTGTACTCTATAATACATGTTATTATCACTCAGCCCTGTGGGTGGTGTGATGGTTACTACTGTACTCTATAATACATGTTATAATCACTCAGCCCTGTGGGTGGTGTGATGGTTATAATCACTCATCCATGTGGGTGGTGTGATGGTTATAATCACTCAGCCCTGTGGGTGGTGTGATGGTTTCTACTGTACTCTATAATACATGTTATAATCACTCAGCCATGTGGGTGGTGTGATGGTTACTACTGTAC